>NW_023654507.1:0-4569 GCF_015228065.2 Penaeus monodon
TCGTTTTTCCTGCAGTACGTATATTCCCAAAACCCAGACGTTGTGTCGTTCGATGCGCGAACAGGGACAGTGTCCTTACACCACTTGGTGCTCGCTTCTGCGTCTCCCGAGCCTTTTCGCTTTCCACCCCTAGTTGATCGATTTTTTCTTGGGTTAATTTTGATTGGGTTAGTTGGGAAATGGGTTGGGTTTAATGGGTTAAGTTAGGTTAGGTAGAAATGCTACCGAACGCAAAAAACGCATATAATTTACGCTCCCGTAACACTATCCTGTGCCAATCAATTATTGTTTTAAAGCATACCCAATACGAATTTTTAAAATTAAAATTAAAATATTTTTTATTATAAATTGCCTTGGGTTTATAATAGTGCCCCCTTAACTGTGTTTTTTTTTCGGTGGGGGGTCCCACCAAATTTAAAAAAAACAAAAAAAAATTGCCTTTCATTCATAAAATCAAAAAAACCCTGCCTCATCCCTCGCATTTCTTCAATTAACTTTGTACACCTTCGGTCTTTTTTTCCTGTAGCCAGGGTTTTTCCCCATAGTCTCTTTCTACTTTTCTGGTCTTTTTAATTCTCTGTACTTTTGGAAACAAGCAAGTGTCGTAAAGAAAGGGGAACAACGCGGGGATCCTCGCAAATACGATGAGGGCTGCGGAACGTTTTGTTTGATGCTGCGATCCGTGGATGAGCGGGTGGTTTTTTCGTACGTAACCAAAAGGGATGGGGGGTGGGTTTCCAAGTCACTGAAAATGGGGGTTCCACAAATTTTCGGTCATCAAACCCTTTCCCTTTACACCCCAAACATTCAGCAATACTCCTGTACTTCCTTCCCCCTTTTTTTCATACAACTTCACACCCCCATACACAACACACACGTTCCCGAACCTACAACGGGTGGTGGCACGTGCCGGGGCCCGGGAACCCTTTACATGGGTTCACTGCAGACGAATCTTTTCCCAAATAAAACTATATTCTCGGTTGACCCGAATAAAACAAACATATTAAATCACTGGGTCGACGCCCCGCTACAATTATCATTTTTATTTTTTTTATTTAGCTTTTCTCATCATCATTTTTTTTATTTTGTCATTATTAAAAAGTTATTATTTATTATTTTTTATTATTATTATTAATAGTATGTTATTGTTATTTTTATTGTTTTTACTTTTATCATTATTATTATTTTTATTTTATTATTATCATTTATTATTTATTATTTAGGTTTTTTGTTATTTTTTCCTTTATTTTTAACATTTTTATATAAACAAAATCTTATTATAATTAAAAAAACTATTTTATTCATCATAAAAATAAATATAACTAATTATTTATAAGAAATAATAATGGATTATTTCGCTATTACATTATTACATTTATTTTTCTATTATCCTTATTGCATTGTTATTGTTTTTGTTTTTGTAATCACTAAATGATCACTTTTTATTATCATAAAATTTTTTGTTTAAACCCCGGGTTTTTAAACAAAAAAAAATCTAAATTTGTGATTTAAATTTCACTGTGGAAGTTTTTTTGTAAGATTTTTTTGTGTTTTGTTTTTTTTTTCCTTTTTCTACATTTTCCTTCACTAAGTTTAACATGTTCTCCCTTTTTTTATCTATTTTTTTTGGAAAGCAATCGATATTTATGATTAACCCTGAAGTTAAACACCCAAAAGTGTTTTGGGAAATTCTTTTATATCGAAATTTGCTAATGATTATACTTTTTTCATAGGTAATAACACCATTTAAGCGGGGAAAGCCAAATTTTCAACTTTAAACCCTTTAAACTTTACTTTTTAAAAGTGTGGTAAATATAAGATATTCATACTTTCCCTTCCGAGACATCATGGAGACAATAAAACGTGTCCGGAGGCTTTTTAAAAAAATTTTTAAAATTTTTAAACCGAAATTTATGGGGGTAAATTTTTTTGTTTTGTTTTTAAAAAAACAGTTGTTTCTCCCGAATCACGCAGTTGAAATGTCGTGGTAAATTTTTTGGCAGCAAGTCCCGGTTTTTTCCTGAATTTTTTTTTACACCACAAACACACATAAGTTATACATATATTACAAATTTGTGTGTGTGCGGTCCGTGTGCAAAAATGTAAGGAAAAAAAAAAGGCCAAAATCAAGGGCCAAACCATGAGAAACGAAACACTTCATGAGATTTGGTAAGTTTGGATGTTGTTTTTCATTTTTTTACAAAAGACGAAAGGTCCGTGAGTAAATTTGCTTCGAGTTTTTAAAGGTCGGTGAAAAAAGCGGAAAATTTTATTCTCTACTCCCTCCAAAAAAAAAAGAAAAAAAAAAAAACAAAGTTTATAGATATTTCATAAAATCGATGCCCTCATAAGTAACAGTTATTTTTTTCCCTTTGCATTGACTTTCAAGGTCACAGGGTCAACGGGAATAATTTCCTTATATGAACAAGATATTTATTTTACTATTTTTTGATACGGAATGAAAAAGTGACGTTACTTATATTACTTTATACTAACCCCTTAAATAGTTCTATTACAGTGACAGTAGTATGGATGTTATTGCTTCTCTCTCTCTCTCTCCTCTCTCTCTCTCTCTCTCTTCCTCTTTTCTCTCGTCTCTCGCTCTCTCTCCCCTCTCCTCTCTCTCTCTCTCTCACCCCCTGTCTCCCATTGTGTGTGTCGGGGGGGGGGGCTTGTGTGTGTTGATATTCATATCAAGTTGTTATTCAGGAGGCAATAAAAACATAAAAGGGAAATTTAAAAAGCTCCCTTTGCTTTAAGACCCTTGACAACATCACGGGAAGTGATCAGGTGTTCGATTCTGACGAGGTGAATTAATGAAAATGATTAGCACGTCTAATGAAGGCAGGATTTTTCAGTTGTCACTTAGGTTACGGGGACCAGGTTAATGAAACGGAATTATTATATACACTTAATAACGGTATACTTATCATATATTATGATCTTTTACACTGGTTACAAAATAATATATATTGTATATATTGCATCTAAGAAATTTTAAACAAACAATCTTAAAAATATAAAAATAGAATATATTAAACAAAATGGATTTAATATATGCGCTTACATTAAGCTTATTTACAGTATATGATTATTTGTGATCGAAAGAAAGGGGATTCATCCCAGCAGCTCATATTTTCCCAACACAACAATATATCGCGCAGCTCTAACTGAAAGTTCTGTCACTCAACTACCTTTT
Organism: Penaeus monodon; assembly: GCF_015228065.2. Taxonomy (NCBI): domain Eukaryota; kingdom Metazoa; phylum Arthropoda; class Malacostraca; order Decapoda; family Penaeidae; genus Penaeus; species Penaeus monodon. Next base: position 3,200 of record NW_023654507.1, read on the forward strand.
CCCCTCTTTGCTGTTCACAAATTTCAATTACCATTTTAATCATGGTGCTTTACTTGGTTATTTCATTTTGGGAACCTGAAGTTATCTTGCTAGAATATTTTATATATATATTATATATAAAATTATATATTATATATTTTATATATATTGCCCTATATATATATATATATATATATATATATATATATATAATATTATATTATATGTATTATATATAATATATATATAGACATATATTAATATATATAATATATATAATATATTTATTAATATGACATTATAAATTATATTATATTATATTATATTATATTATTATATATATAATGTGTGTGATTTTGTGTATATGTATATTATTTATATATTATATCTTTATATATTTATATGTGTGGTGTGTGTGGTGTGTGTGGTGTGTGTGTGTGTGTTGTGTGTGTTGGGGGGGTTATATTAATGAACTTTATTTTAAGGGCGCGCGCACCACCACCCCAAAAAAAAACATTTACACCCACTTAAAACAATACCCATCGCTCATGAGCCTCGTATCGCCTCTTTGGTGAAACCCAGTAACGTCATTTTTAAAATGGAATAGGTACATATAATAAGCATTTGAAGGGAAATAGGTAAAAATGTAATTGTGACTGCAAATGATAACGAAGAGAAGATTGCAAAAAAAAAAACAAGTTTTCCAAAAAAAATTATTTTAATTTCTGTTCAAATGGTAAATTTTTTTTTAGAGACAATGCTGCCGTTGAAACCCCGTGACCGATGATAAATTGTTTAATATTCATATCAAGTTGTTATTCAGAAGGCAATAAAAACACGAGTCAATTAAAATCTCCCTTTGCTTTAAAGACCCTAGACAACAGTCACAGGAAGTTGATCAGGTGTTCGATTCTGATGAAATTTAAAACAAATTTAAAATGATTTAAAAAGTCTAATGAAGGCAGGTTTTTTTACTTAGCAAGGTTACGGCCAGCAGAGTTTGGGTGCAGAAGCGAAATATTATATACCTAATAAAAGGGAAGCTTATCAATATTATATAACTATATATTGGCACATATGGTAATATATACTTTATATATTTTTTTCTAAGGAATTATAGCCAACAGTCTTAACAACAGCATGAAGTACTCGAGAATGTTATTCTACCGTAAAAAAAAAAAAAAAAAATAGTAATGATTATGTACAGATCGAAGCAGTGGATCCAAACAACGCTATATCGAGCAGCTCTTATTGAAACCCTGTCACCAAGTTCCTTTGCTCTTGTTATCACAGATATTCAGTAACAAAATAGGTTTTTTATTGATATTATGTACAATTATCAAAAAGGTTTTAGGGGCTTTGATTACATCATAACATTTCGAGCATTTATT
>NW_023654509.1:0-15000 GCF_015228065.2 Penaeus monodon
TAAAAATCAAATAGTCAAAAATTAACAACGTCCCCGAAACCGATATGGCAAATCTACAAAACAATCGAAAAAGGGTTTTTAAATATAAATCCTAACAACCTAAAATACTTAAAAAGAACCACAAAGCCCCCAAACTGGCCCTCAGTGCAGTAGGTGCGTCTCCTTTGGTGTGCTCAGCGATCTGCCGCAGCCCTTTGGTTTAAACCTGTGCGCGAATCGAGTCGACTAGTGTGGGAGCGAGTCGAGAGAGGGTTCGGGAGCTCGTCGAACCCAGCTTATAATTATTGTACAGGTATACTTTTCGCAAAAAAAATTTATTAAATAAAATATATTGTATGATGAAAAGTATTACAATGTATATATATATTATATATATTTTTATTTTAATATAATATATAAATATATAAATACTTATATATATTAATATATATATATATATATTAATATTTATAATATAGATATATATATATATATGAAATATATATATATATAATATATATCTATATATATATATATATATATATATATATAAATATATATTATATTACATTTAAATAATTATATATATATATATATATATATATATATATATATATATATATATATGCGCACATAAAATATATATATATATATTTATATATTTTATATGTATTATATATATGTAAAATATAGATATATATATAATATATATATAAATTGTGAATACTTTTCAATATTACATGAATATTTTTATTTAATAGAATTTTTTCGCAGATACAGTATACTCTGTACGAATAAATTATAAGCTGGGGTTCGGACGAGCTGACTAAAACCCTCCGTCGACTCGCTCGACACTAGTCGACTCGATTCGCGCACAGGTGGAAACCAAAGGGGCGTGGCGGCAGACGCTGGGGGCACACCAACGGAGACGCACCTACTGCAGTGAGGGCCGAGTTGAGGGGCGGGGGCCCGCCTTTAAGATTCATGGTGTGGCGATCCAGTTCGATGTTAGTAATTTGACCATATCAATTCAATTTTGGAAGTTGATACAATTTTGTAGGGAATTTCGGCGTGTTAGATGTTTCAGCTTTGTTAGAAATTTTCAGCGTTGTTAGAAACGAACCGGTCTTGGTTCTTGTGATAATTTATTTTTCTTTTGTTTTTGTAAAAATTTCCGGGGGTTTTTTTAGGGGCATGCGGTTCGGTAGGGATTTCCGGCGTTGTTAGATATTCTTGAATATAATTTATTTAAATTCCTATAGTATTATTGATATATTGACTTAATATTAAATAAATTTTGTTCTGCTGCCGATACTATTTTTATTATTATGTTTTGTCAATATACATATTAAAATAAAACAAATGGATTATTTACATATGTTTGAACCAAACCCTCGGAACTGAAGACATCCTTTGATTCAAAAGAACCTAATTATCACAAGTGGCGCCCCTTGCCAGGATGTCGATTTCTGGGGTTTTTGGGGTTTTGGGGTGATAATTAGGATAACAATCCTCTCTTGTCGCCCTTTGGGGCCCGGAGACAAGTGCCACAGTGTCCTAGCGTAGCGGGGGGAAAGTGTGGAGCTGTCCCCCATTTTGAGTATTGCCTTTAGGAACCTGTTTCTGATTCAGTATCCCTGTATCAGTGAGTATTTTTGAGTTTAGGTGCAGGATTACGCCTTTAGAACTGCTGCTAGGTGCGGGTACGTCCCTCTAGTATTTACCAGCTATTGTTGTAATTTTTTATTGTATATGAAGTGTACGGGAATGCACGATGCCTGAGTTCGTATTCTATTAATTATCTTAAAGAACAAGCTGAACTTTGGGTTTTAAAAGGCGATGACATACCTAAACATTTAAATCAGCAATCAATTGCAAGGGAGGAGCGAAATAGGGAGAAAAGAATTAAAGGGGAAGGGAGTTAAAAGAGGAAAATGAAAGGGCTAGAATAGAAGCAGAAAGAGGGGAAGGTAAAGTTTGCTCACGAGTTAGCACTGGCTAAAATTAAAGCTGGGAATAACGGTAACAATTCTTTATCTCCATTCATGTAAGCGGTGCTGTAAGACCTAATTTACCAGTATACAAGAAGGTGAAGAACTTTCATTTTACCTCATTCGTTTCGAACGAGTTGCCAGCCTTAGATATCATGAAGACAGTTATGCTGTGCGTTTGGGAAGCTTGCTTAAGGTAAAGCAGTAGAGTTTAATACTCATTGCCCCCCAAAAAAACTGCTGATTAAAAACAGTTGAAAAAAGCTTTTTTAATGGGTTTAGTAAGACCCCTAATGGGTATAGACAAGACTTTAGAGCTCCCAAAATCAAGGTCGGGGAAACCTATAAACAAATTTTAAATTTAATTCGGTAGACTTTTGATCAGTGGATAGATAGTAGCGGCCTCGAGAACTCTTACGAATCGCTTAGAAGCTTCATGATACTTGACCAATTTAAATCACCCCTTTCCCCGGAAATCTTAGGATATATATCAAAGAGCATAATGTACCTACTCTTGATCGGGAGGGGTTGCGGGTTGGTTTGATAACTGGGCTGCCGCTCACAATGCTTACCCCAAGTCGAACACTACTTTCAAAACCAAGGGAAAAGTACGGAGAATAAGCCGGTTAATCATGTTCTGTCATGAAGGAGAACTTTATCAAAGAAAATCAAATGTCACAATTGTGGGGAATTGGTCACTACAGGAGTCGATGCCCTAAAAACCCTTTTAGCTTTTAAGAGTATTCCTTCAGAGAGGAACCCTGAAAAGGTTAGCTTTTCATATCAGATAAAATCCACGTAAATATTGGTAATGGTACAGTAAATGGGCAGGGGGTTTCCACTATCCTTAAAAGACTCGGTTTTTCATGTGTTTTGATCTCAAACGAAAGTATTGCCCGACATTGGGATATCAGAAACAATAAATTAGTCAAAGTTTGCGATTACTTGGGGCGAGTAGATTTTTTTCCTCAGGTTCGCTTTTACATCACCTGCCCTACTTGTTGGATGGACGAATGCCCTGCGAGCACTCTCAAATTTTGCAGTGTACTCATCGGTAATATCCCAGGGGTACGAGATTCTAATTCAAATATGATGTATTTGATTCTCCCGTTCATAAGAATGACCAGGTTCAGGCTATACAGACCAGGGCGTACAAAAAACAAGAGGATCACCTCTCGTTCTGCCTAAATGAAACCTGTAAATATCACTCCGACGGAATTTGCGAAACTGCAAAGTTCCTGTCCTCACTGTCTTCTGTCAGGGAAAAGGTCAAATCGAGAGAACCTCATATGACCCGTGATGGTATGATGTTTGAGTAATTTAAAATGATGGATTGCTTTACCGCAAGTGCATAAAATATAAATTTCAGGATAGGATTGGGAAGAGGTCTTTAGTCGTGCCTGCCGATTTCCGAGCTATAGTAAAGTCAATTGCTCATGAGTCTCCTCTCGCTGGCCAAATTTTCTCATCGTAAGACTTTGAGAAGGGGAACAGATCAGTTTTATGGCCAAGTATGGGAAGGACGTGAGAGATTTTGCCGATCTTGTGATAAAAGCCAACGAATGTCACACAAAGGGCGAGTGAAAACCCCTCCCTATTAAACCCATGCCCATTATTACGGAGCCCTTTTGCGTGTTGGGAAATAGACATAGTAGGTCCCCGAATCCTCCCTCTGATGATGGAACAAGTATATTTTAACACTTTAGACTACGCGACGGGCTTCCCTGAAGCAATTCCCCTCAGAGAAATAGACTCCGTGCTGTGGCGGAAGCTTTGCTCGTTATATTTTCCAGAGGGAGGAATTTCCAGGGAATTCTTTCCGACAGAGGCACACAGTTCACTTCACAAATGAGGGTGAACTTCATAAATGTTGGGTATTTAAGCCTCTCTTCACCAAATCCATATCATCCTAGTGGAAAGGAAGGGTTGAAAAATTTCATAGTACTCTGAAAGCATCCTTAAGAAGCTTTTGTGTGGCAAGCCCAAAGATTTGGGACCGCTATCTTATTCCTACTTTATTTGCCCCCAGAGAAAAATTCCCAGTGACAGGACCGGGTTTTCGTCTTCGAACTCCTGTATGGTCGTTTCTGGGCGAGGTCCTCTGGGCAGTGCTAAGAGATCTATGGGGGACAGGGAGTATCAAAGGGTGACGAGCGAACTACTTTTCGTGTGTCATAGAGCTCAGGGATAAACTAGAGGAATGTGCTAAGATAGCTGTTATAATGCTGACATCAGCTCAACCAGGTATCGATCTTATTTTGACGTTAAATCTCAAGATCGTTTTTTTCAGCCAGGTGACGAAGTTTTAGTATTTTTGCCAGATACTGTAATAAACTCTAATGACTTGGAGTGGTCCCCATACGGTGATGGAGAGAAGAAATAAGGTAAAACTATTGATTATGGAAAGAGGTCAGCCCAAGCTTTATCATGCAAATCTTCTAAAAAGGTATCACGACGAGCGAGTGTATCACAAGCCCAGGTAATGGGTGAAGTTCAGGTTCTAGAAAGTATTCCAGGTAACAGTGATGTTGCTCAGTCATGTGTAGATGTAGAAATGACATGTATCCCATTACACCCGATGGGAGAGCGATTTTTACTGTCTATTGACACTTAGGTGCTGAAATTAACTCAGAACAAAAACATGATCAGCAGAATGTATCCATAAACTTGTATCAGAATTTTCAGATGTGTTTTCAGAAACTCCAGGTTTTACTTCTCTTGTTGAGCATGACATTCCCTCAGTACTACCGAGCGTTTGAAGCCCAAGATATATCCCATACCTTCCACCTGCAATCACACTTTGAAGAGGAAGTAGGGAAAACTACATAAGCAAGGAATCATTAGATTATCGTCTTCTCTCACTGTTCACCCGTGGTAATGGTACGAAAATCTGATGGTACGTATCGAATGGCTATAGACTACAGAGCCCTTTAAATTGCCACACTTTTTCATGCTGAACCAGCCTGTTTTAAAATAGAAGATGATCTACATAAACTTAAGGTTCTGTTTATTTTCTGAACTAGATTTAACAAAGGTTACTATCAGATCCCACTCTCTGGGAAAAATCTAAACCTCTGACAGCATTTTCCAACACACAAAAGGGTTTTAAAGGAATTTGGGAGATTACCATTTTGGATTAGTAACGGCTTGTGCAATTATGTTTGACTCATGAGGCTCATTCTAGTTTGGGTTACCTAAAAGTAACCTTTTACTTTGACAATATATTTATATATGCTAAAGATTTGGAAACCTCATCTAGAAGCAATCATCTCAGTTCTGGAGCGTCTGCGAAACCACAACTTGACAGTTCGTCCCTCCAAGTGTTTGATTAGGTTAATGAGATTAAAATTTAGGTTTTTTGATTGACGGGAAGTATCTGAAACCCCAGTATAATAAGATAGATGCTTGATGCAGATTCCAACACCAACTACAAAGAAGGGCACTTCGATCTTTTTTTGGTAAAGATTAATTTTTATCGCATGTTTTTTCCTCAGGCCCCTTTAACTCTCGGCCCGCTCTCGGAAACCCGTTTCGAAAAAAAAAGTGCGGGAACCCTTTAATGTGGGGCGAAAAAAAAGGTTGAAAGGGTTTGAGAAGCTAAAATTACCTTGTGTCAAGATCCTGTCTCAAATTACCTGTTTAACATCCCATTCATTTTGAACAGAGCTTCTGACTGTGGACTTGGTGCTGTACTACTACAGTACTTGGATGATTCTCCCTTTCCTGTGGCTTACGCAAGTAGAAAATTATTAGATCGTGAAAAGAGGGGATTCTACAATAGGCGTGAGTGTCTGGCTATTTATTTGGTGTTCAAAGATTTGAATATTACCTAAAGGGTAAAGAGTTTATTCTAGAAGGGATCCAAACCACTAGTACATGAACAAGCTAAGTCTTCTAATAAACAGATTGATACGATGGGCTTTTTGTTTGCATCTTTTAGATTCAGAATAGTCACGTTGCAGGGACTGATAATGTAGGTGCTGACCTCCTTAGTAGGTCAGGTAAATAATTTGATATTAATGGTATATAGCCAGCATATAGTTTTTGGGGGACTAGTGTGAATACTTTTCAACATACAATGATATTTTTATTTTTTAGAATTTTTCTGCAGATACAGATCTCTGTACGAAAAATTATAAGCTGGGGTTCGGACGAGTGACTGAAAACCCCCTCGTCGACTCGCTCGACACTAGTCCCACTCGATTCGCGCACAGGTGGAAACCAAAGGGGCGGTGGCGGCAGATCGTGAGGGACACCAACGGAGACGCACCCTACTGCAGCTGAGGGCCGAGTGAGGGGCGTGGGCGTCCTTTTTAAAATATTCATGGTGTGGCGATCCAGTTCGATTGTAGTAATTGACCATATCAATTCAATTTTTTGGGAAATTTGATACAATTTTGTAGGGATTCGGCGTGTTAGATGTTCAGCGTTGTTAGAAATTTCAGCGTTGTTAGAAACGAAACCCGGGCTTGGTTTTTGTGATAATTTATTTTTTTTTTGTTTTGTAAGAATTTCCGGCGTTTTTTTAGGGGCATGCGGTTCGGTAGGGATTTCCGGCGTTGTTAGATATTCTTGAATATAATTTATCTAAATCCTATTGTTTATATTGATATTGACTAATATTAAATAAAGTTTGTTTGGCGCCGTACTATTTTTTTTATTATGTTTTGTCAATTACATATTGAAATTAAACAAATGGATTATTTACCATGTTTGAACTCAAACCCTCGGAATGAAGAAATCCCTTTTATTCAAAAAAACCCAATTATTCACAAGTGGCGACCTTGCCAAAGGGTGTCGATTTCTGAGGTTTTGGGTTTGGGGATAACTAGGTAAATCCTCTCTTGTCGTCCTTGGGGCCCGGAGACAAGTGCCACAGTGTCCTAGCGTAGCGGGAGGAAGTGTGGAGCTGTCCACCATTTTTAGTATTGCCCCGTAGGACCTGTTTTTGATTCAGTATCCCTGTATCAGTGAGTATTTTTTGATGTTCTAGGTGCAGGATTCGCCTTCTAGAACTGCTGTAGGTGCGGGTACGTCCCCCTAGTATTTAACAGCTATTGTTGTAATTTTATATTGTATATGAAGTGTACTTGAATGCACGATGCCTGAGTTCGATACTTCTTAATTTTCTTAAAGAAAAGCTAAACTTTAGGTTTAAAAAAGGGGATGAATACCTAAATACATTTTAAATCAGCAATCAATTGCAAGGGAGGAGCGAAATGGGAGAGAGAATTAAAGTTGAAGGAGTTAGAAGAGGAAAATGAAAGGGCTAGAATAGAAGCAGAAAGAGAGAAGGTAAAGTTGCTCACGAGTTAGCACTGGCTAAAATTAAAGCTGGGGAATAACGGTAACAATTCTTTATCTCCCATTCATGTAAGCGGTGCTGTAAGACCTAATTTACCAGTATATCAAGAAGGTGAAGACTTTCATCTTAACCTCATTCGTTTCGAACGAGTTGCCAGCCTTTTAGATATCAGTGAAGAAGTTATGCTGTGGTTTGGGAAGCTTGCTTACAGGTAAAGCAGTAGAGATATATACTCATGTCCCCGAAATAACTGCTGATATAAACAGTTGAAAAAAGCTTCTTCTTAATGGGTTTAGTAAGACCCCTAATGGGTATAGACAAGACTTTAGAGCTGCTAAAATCAAGGTCGGGGAAACCTATAAACAATTTTCAATTAATCTCGGTAGACTTTTTGATCAGTGGATAGATAGTAGCGGCCTCGAGAACTCTTACGAATAGCTTAGAAGCTTCATGATACTTGACCAATTTAAATCATCCTTCCCCGGATCTTAGGATATATATCAAAGAGCATAATGTACCTACTCTTGATCAGACGGTGCAGTGGCTGATAACGGGCTGCCGCTCACAATGCTTATCCCAAGTCGAACACTACTTTCAAAACAAGAAAAGTACGGAGAATAAGCCGTTAATCATGTTCCTGTCATGAAGGAGAACTTTAGCAAAGAAATCAAATGTCACAATTGTGGGGAATTGGTCACTACAGGAGTCGATGCCCTAAAAATCCTTTAGCTTTTAAGAGTATTCCTTCAGAGAGGAATCCTGAAAAGGTTAGCTTTTCATTATCAGATTCAACTCCACGTAAATATCTGGCTAATGGTACAGTAAATGGGCAGAGGTTTCCACTATCCTTAGAGACTCTGGTTGTTCATGTGTTTTGATCTCAACGAAGTACTGCCCGACATTGATATCAGTAACAATAAATTAGTCAAAGTTTGCGATTACTTGGGGCGAGTAGATTATTTCCTCAGGTCGCTGTTACATCACCTGCCCCTACTTTGTGGGATGGACGAATGCCTGCGAGCACCTCTCAAATTTTGCAGTGTACTCATCGGTTAATATCCCAGGGGTACGAGATTCTAATTCAAATACTGATGTATTGATTCTCCCGTTCATAAGAATGACCAGGTTCAGGCTATACAGACCAGGGCGTACAAGAACAAGAGGATTCATCCTCTCGTTCTGCCTAAATTGAAACTGTAAATATCACTCCGACGGAATTTGCGAAACTGCAAAGTTCCTGTCCCTCACTGTCTTCTGTCAGGGAAAAGGTCAAATCGAGAGGAACCTCATATGACCCGTGATGGGTATGATGTTTGAGTATATTGAAAATGATGGATTGCTTTACCGCAAGTGCATAAAATAAATTTCAGGATAGGATTGGGAAGATGTCTTTAGTCGTGCCTGCCGACTGCCGAGCTAGTAGTACGTCAATTGCTCATGAGTCTCCTCTCGCTGGCCACTTTTCTCATCGTAAGACTTGAGAAGGGTAACAGATCAGTTTTATTGGCCAAGTATGGGAAGTGACGTGAGAGATTTTTGCGATCTTGTGATAAAAGCCAACGAATGTCACACAAAGGGCGAGTGAAACCCGTCCCTATAAACCCATGCCGATTTTACGGAGCCCTTTTTGCGTGTTGCAATAGACATAGTAGGTCCCTGAATCCTCCCTCTGATGATGGACACAAGTATATTTTAACACTTATAGACTACGCGACGGGCTTCCCTGAAGCAATTCCGCTCAGAGAAATAGACTCCGTGTCTGTGGCGGAAGCTTTGCTCGTTATATTTTCCAGAGTAGGAATTTCCAGGGAAATTCTTTCCGACAGAGGCACACAGTTCACTTCACAACTGATGGGTGAACTTCATAAATTGTTGGGTATTAAGCTCTCTTCACCACTCCATATCATCCTAGTGGAAATGGAAGGGTTGAAAGATTTCATAGTACTCTGAAAGCATCCTTAAGAAAGTGTGTGTGGACAAGCCCAAAGATTGGCACCGCTATCTTATTCTACTTTATTTGCCTCAGAGAAATTCCGAGTGACAGGACGGGTTTCTGTCTTCGAATCCTGTATGGTCGTGCTGTGCGAGGTCCTCTGACAGTGCTAAGAGATCTATGGGAGGACAGGAGTATCAAGGATGACGAGCGACATACTTTCAGTGTGTCATAGAGCTCAGGGATAACTGAGGAATGTGCTAAGATAGCTGTCATAATGCTGACATCAGCTCAACCAGGTATCGATCTTATTTTGACGTTAAATCTCAAGATCGTTCTTTCAGTCAAGGTGAACGAAGTTAGTTTTGTATTTATTGCAGATACGCTAAAAAAACTTCTAATGGACTTGGGTAGATGGACCATACGGTTGATGGAGAGAAGAAATAAGGTAAACTATTTGATTATGGAAAAGAGGTCAGCCCAGCTTTATCATGCAAATCTTCTAAAAAAGGTATCATCGACGAGCAGTGTTCTCCACAAGCCAAGGTACGGATGAAGTTCAGTTATAGGAAAGTATTCAGGTAACAGTGATGTTGCTCAGTCATGTGTAGATGTAGAAAATGACATGTATCCCATTACACCAGATGGTTAGGAGTCGATCGTTACTTTATTGAACACTTCAGGTGCTGAAATTAACTCAGAACTAACACATGATCAGCCGAATGAATCCATAAACTTGTATCAGAATTTTCAGATGTGTTTTCCAGAAGAAACTCCAGGTTTTTACTTCTCTGTTGAGCATGACATCTCACTCAGTATACCGAGCGTTTGAAGCCTAAGATATATCCCATACCTCCCACTGCAATCACCACTTTGAAGAGGAAGTAGAACAACTACATAGCAAGGGAATCGATTAGATTATCGTTCTTCTCTCCTGTTCACCCGTGGTAATGGTACGAAATCTGATGGTACGTAATCGAATGGATTAGTAGGGACTACAGATCCCTTAACTCTGCCACAACTTTTTCAGCTGAACCAGCCTGTAAGATAGAAGATGACTACATAAACTTAAGGGTTCTGTTATTTTTTCTGAACAGATTTAACAAAGGCTTACTATCACGATCCCACTCTCTGAAAGATGATCTAAACTCTGACCCGCATTTCCAACACACAAAGGTTTAATGGAATTGTTCGATTACCATTTGGATTAGTAACGGCTTGTGCCAAAATTATGTTGACTCATGAGGCTCATCTAGGTGGATTCACCTAACGTAACCTTTACTTTGAAACCCCCACCCAAATTTATATTTCATAATATGCTAAAGATTGGAAACTAATCTAGAAGCAATCATACTCAGTCTGGAGCGTCGCGAAAAACCACAAACTTGACAGCGTCGTCCCTCCAAGGTGTAGATGTAGGTTTTACTGAGATTAAATATTTAGGTTTGTGGGGGAAAATTGACGGGAAGTATCTGAAACCTCCGTATAAAAGAGTAGGATGCTGATGCAGATTTTTTTCCAACAGCAACTACCAAAGAAAAGGACACTTCGATCTTTCTTGGTATGATTAATTTTTATCGCAAGTTTATTCCACAGGCCTCTGAACACACGGCTCCGCTCACGGACCAGTTACGAAAAAAAGTGCGGGAACTCTTTAATGTGGACGAAAGAAAGGTGGAAAGCGTTTGAGAGCTAAAATCTACCTTGTTCAATATCCTGTCTCAAATTACCCTGATTTAACATCCATTCATTCTTCGACACCAGGACGCTCTGATGTGGGACTTGGTGCTGTATATACAGATACTTGGTGCTTCTCCCTTTACTGTGGCTACGCAAGTAGAAAATTATTAGTCGTGAAAAGAGTATTCTACAATAGAGCGTGAGTGTTCTGGCATCTTATTTTGGTGTTCAAAGATTTGAAATTACCTAAAGGGTAACAGAGGGTTATCTAGAAGTGGATCACAAACCACTAGTATACATGAACACAAGCTAAGTCTTTTAATAAACAGATTGATTTACGATGGGCTTTGTGTTTGCAAGCTTTCAGATTCAAGGAATAGTCCACGTTGCCCGGGACTGATAATGTAGGTGCTGAAACATCCTTAGTAGGTCAGGTAAATTAATTTGATATTAAGGTATATTAGCCTAGCTATAAGTTTTGGGGGACTAGTGTGAATAATTTTCAATCTACAATGAATATTTTATTTAATAGAATTTTTTCTGCAGATACCGTATACTCTGTACGAATTAAATTAAAGCTGGGGTTCGGACGAGATGGACTGAACCCTCTCGTCGAACTCGCTCGACATAGTCGACTCGATTCGCGAACAGGTGGAAACCAAAGGGGCGTGGCGTGCAGATCGCTGAGGCACACCAACTGGAGACGCACCCTACTGCAGCTGAGGGCCGAGTTGAGGGGCGTGTGGCGTCCTTTTAAGTATCATGGTTGGTGTGGCCGATCCAGTTCGATTGTAGTAATTGACCATATCAATTCAATTTTTGGAAGTTTGATACAAATTTTGTAGGGAATTTCGGCGTGTTAGATGTTTCAGCGTTGTTAGAAATTTCAGTTTGTTAGGAAACGAAACCGGTCTTGGTCTTGTGATAATTTATTTCTTCTTTTGGTTGTTGTAAGAATTCGGCGTTTTTTTTTAGGGGTCATGCGGTTCGGTAGGGATTCCGGCGTTGTAGATATTATTGAATATAATTTATTTAAAATCCTATTGTCTATTATTGATATATTGACTTAATATAAATAAAGTTTGTTCTGCTGGCCGATACTATGTTGTATTATTATTGTTTGGTCAAGTATACATATTGAAATAAAAACAAATGGATTATTTTTACATATGTTTTGAACTCAAACCCTCGGAAATGAAAGACATCCTTTGATTCAAAAAGAACCTAATATTCACAAAGTGGTGCGACCTGCATGATGTCGATTTTCTGGGTTTTGTTGGTTGGATAAATTAGAGATAACAAATCCCTCTTGTCGTCCTTGGGGCACGGAGAACAAGTGCCACAGGTCCTAGCGTAGCGGGAGGAAGTGTGGAGCCGTCCACCATTTGAGTATTGCCGTAGGACCTGTTTCTGAATCAGTATCACTGTATCAGTGAGTATGTTTGATGTTCTAGGTGCAGGATTAACCTTCTAGAACTGCTGTCTAGGGGCGGGGACGTCCCCTAGTAGTTTACCAGCTATATTTGTTGTAAGTTTTATATTGTATATGGAAGTTGTACTGAATGCACGATGCATCGAGTTCGAATCTATTAATTATCTTAAAGAACAAGCTGAAACTTTAGGTTTTAAAAGGCGATTATGACATACCTAAATAACCATTTTAAATCAGCAAATCAATTGCAAAGGGAGGAGCGAAATAGGGAGAGAGAATTAAAGTTGAAAGGATGTTAGAGACGGAAAATGAAAGGGCTAGATAGAAGCGAAAGAGAGAAGGTTAAAGTTTGCTCACGAGGTTAGCACTGGCTAAAATAAAGCTGGGGAATAACGGTAACAGATTCTTTATCTCCCATTCAATGTAAGCGGTGCTGTAAGACTAATTACCAGTATATCAAGAAGGTGAAGAGTTTCATCCTTACCTCATTCGTTTCGACGGTTGCCAGCCTTTTAGATATCAGTGAAGACAGTTATGCTGTGCGTTTGGGAAGCTTGCTTACAGGTAAAGCAGTAGAGATATATACCTCATTGTCCCCCGAAATAACTGCTGATTATAAACAGTTGAAAAAAGCTCTTCTTAATGGGTTTAGTAAGACCCCTAATGGGTATAGACAAGACTTTAGAGCTGCTAAAATCAAGGTCGGGGAAACCTATAAACAATTTTCAATTAATCTCGGTAGACTTTTTGATCAGTGGATAGATAGTAGCGGCCTCGAGAACTCTTACGAATCGCTTAGAAGCTTCATGATACTTGACCAATTTAAATCATCCCTTTCCCCGGATCTTAGGATATATATCAAAGAGCATAATGTACCTACTCTTGATCAGACGGTGCAGTTGGCTGATAACTGGGCTGCCGCTCACAATGCTTATCCCAAGTCGAACACTACTTTCAAAACCAAGAAAAGTACGGAGAATAAGCCCGTTAATCATGTTCCTGTCATGAAGGAGAACTTTATCAAAGAAATCAAATGTCACAATTGTGGGGAATTTGGTCACTACAGGAGTCGATGCCCTAAAAATCCTTTAGCTTTTAAGAGTATTCCTTCAGAGAGGAATCCTGAAAAGGTTAGCTTTTCATTATCAGATTCAACTCCACGTAAATATCTGGCTAATGGTACAGTAAATGGGCAGAGGGTTTCCACTATCCTTAGAGACTCTGGTTGTTCATGTGTTTTGATCTCAAACGAAGTACTGCCCGACATTGATATCAGTAACAATAAATTAGTCAAAGTTTGCGATTACTTGGGGCGAGTAGATTATTTTCCTCAGGTTCGCTGTTACATCACCTGCCCCTACTTTGTTGGATGGACGAATGCCCTGCGAGCACCTCTCAAATTTTGCAGTGTACTCATCGGTAATATCCCAGGGGTACGAGATTCTAATTCAAATACTGATGTATTTGATTCTCCCGTTCATAAGAATGACCAGGTTCAGGCTATACAGACCAGGGCGTACAAGAACAAGAGGATTCATCCTCTCGTTCTGCCTAAATTGAAACCTGTAAATATCACTCCGACGGAATTTGCGAAACTGCAAAGTTCCTGTCCCTCACTGTCTTCTGTCAGGGAAAAGGTCAAATCGAGAGAACCTCATATGACCCGTGATGGTATGATGTTTGAGTATATTGAAAATGATGGATTGCTTTACCGCAAGTGCATAAAATATAAATTTCAGGATAGGATTGGGAAGATGTCTTTAGTCGTGCCTGCCGACTGCCGAGCTATAGTAACGTCAATTGCTCATGAGTCTCCTCTCGCTGGCCACTTTTCTCATCGTAAGACTTTGAGAAGGGTAACAGATCAGTTTTATTGGCCAAGTATGGGAAGTGACGTGAGAGATTTTTGCCGATCTTGTGATAAAAGCCAACGAATGTCACACAAAGGGCGAGTGAAACCCGTCCCTATTAAACCCATGCCGATTATTACGGAGCCCTTTTTGCGTGTTGCAATAGACATAGTAGGTCCCCTGAATCCTCCCTCTGATGATGGACACAAGTATATTTTAACACTTATAGACTACGCGACGGGCTTCCCTGAAGCAATTCCGCTCAGAGAAATAGACTCCGTGTCTGTGGGCGGAAGCTTTGCTCGTTATATTTTCCAGAGTAGGAATTTCCAGGGAAATTCTTTCCGACAGAGGCACACAGTTCACTTCACAACTGATGGGTGAACTTCATAAATTGTTGGGTATTAAGCCTCTCTTCACCACTCCATATCATCCTAGTGGAAATGGAAGGGTTGAAAGATTCATAGTACTCCTGAAAGCATCCTTAAGAAAGCTGTGTGTGGACAAGCCCAAGATTGGCACCGCTATCTTATTCCTACTTTATTTGCCCTCAGAGAAATTCCGAGTGACAGGACCGGGTTTTCTGTCTTCGAACTCCTGTATGGTCGTGCTGTGCGAGGTCCTCTGACAGTGCTAAGAGATCTATGGGAGGACAGGAGTATCAAGGATGACGAGCGAACTACTTTTCAGTGTGTCATAGAGCTCAGGGATAAACTAGAGGAATGTGCTAAGATAGCTGTTCATAATGCTGACATCAGCTCAACCAGGTATCGATCTTATTTTGACGTTAAATCTCAAGATCGTTCTTTCAGTCCAGGTGACGAAGTTTT
>NW_023654509.1:20000-25000 GCF_015228065.2 Penaeus monodon
ATTTGATATTTTTAAATTTTTAAATTTTATCCTGATTAAATCTTAAATTTTTCAATTTTTTTATTATTATTATTTTATTATTTTATTTTTATTATTATTATTATTACTATTATTTTATTATTTTGATTTTATATTATTTTTATTTTTATTGTTTTTTTTATTATTTTTATATTTTAAATTATTAGTGTTTTTGCCAAAACATATATTAAACTGTAATAAAAAACAATAATAATAATAAATAAGCAAAATTTTTAATAATACAAATTTTTATATTATTGTTTTTAATATTTTATTTTTTATTATTGTCATTATTCTTATTTTTATGGAGATATTTGTAAAAAATAATTTTTATAACAAATGTTCAGTAATAATGATTTTAAATTAAAAAAAGTATAAATAATTATTAAAAAACGTTATTATTTTTTTTATTATTTTATTGCTATTTTTATTTTATTGTTTTTTGTATGATGTAAAAATATATATTATAACTGCAATAATTGCAAAAATAGATAATAATTGCGTAATAGATAATAATTGCAAAAATGATGATAAATGATGATGAAAAAATGTAATGATGATAATAGATGATAACGAAAATAAAGATACTGTAAAAATGATAAAAAAAAGGAATTGTGTCCACATTAATAAAAAAGGTAAAAAAAAAAAAACCCCAAAAACAAAAAAGGGGCAAAATCTGCGAATTACCCTTTTGAGAGTAGACCCAAAAAATGACTTTTTTTCCTTTCATTTGATGATTTGGCAATTATTAGGGTAAAAATAATAAAAATTTACCAAAATTTCTTTTAATCATGAAAATAATGAGTAAAATGAAACAAAGGAAAATTTGGATAACTTTTCAAAAAAAAAAAAAAAAAAAAAAAAAAAAAAAGCCCAAAAAAATTTTTTTGCACCCATTTTATGTTTTTCTGTTGCTCTTTCGATTTCCTTTTACTGGAGTATAAAACGGCTGTTATACTTTTTTCTTTTTGGTTCCCCTGTCTTCCCCACGTCGCATTGATTTGTCTATTTAGAAATACTCGAATAATGGATTGTTTTTTGTTGTTTTATTATTATTATTATTATTTTTATTTTTATTTTTAAATTTTTTGTTATTTTTTTTCATTTTTATCTTTTTTTCTATCGTTTTATTGACTGTCTCATTATTATTCCCTTTAATTGATTATTGTGAATAGAAATAATGGGTAGTTGTTATAATAGCAGTCGTTTTCATAATGTAAAATTTGGGGGGTTTTTAATTTATAAAATTAATGAGTAATAATTAAAAAAAAAATAAATAGTAAAAATAATTATACACGAGTTTTCCTTCTAGTTCTAAATCCAGTTTTCTACTTACTACCTCCAAAGAAAATCGTAACCTTTGCTTTCATTCTTTTTTTTAAACCCTTCCCCGGACGGGGACGCGTACACACGGCAATTTTGTGTCCCTGTATAGATAAATTTTTTTTGAGCCTTTTTTATAAATAAAAATTGATATATGTAAATATATTATACAAATATATGTGTTATCTATTTTGGATATACTTTTTTTATATTCAGTTTGTGTTTGTTCGAGAGTTTTTTTTGATATATGTGGAAAGTTTTTAAAACTGTGCCCGGTCTTTTGTGTATAAATACAAATGAAGGGGAAAATCAAGTCTGGAAGGGGAGGCATTGCAGTAAGTTTTTAAAAGGGAGAAGAAAGTTGTGGGCGTAGGGAAAGGGGGTGAGTGTGGTAAAAGTGTGAAGGGACTCTTACGGTGACGGGAGGGGACGGTCATTGCAAAGTATTTGAAAGGGAAAGTAATTTGTGTGGCACATGTAAAAGGGGGGTGGTGTTGTAAAAGTGGAAAGGGCTCGTACGGTGAGGGAAGGGTTTCATTGCAGAGTATTTGAAAAGGGAGAAGTTGTGTGGCAGTAGGAAAGGGGTGAGGTGTGAAAAAAGTGTGAAAGGGACTGTCGGTACGGGAGAGGCGGTCATTGCAGAAGTATTTGAAAAAGGAAGAAGTAATTGGTAGCAGTATTAAAGGAGATAAGTGTTTGAGTGTATGTAAAAGTGGGTAAGGGACTCGTGTTTTGAGGGGGAGAGGACGTCCCCGAGGAACCCCTTTTTTGAAAGTATTAGAAATTTCTTTATTTTTTTGCCTCGAAACCTGACCTGAGGTCACCAGAAGTGTTCTACCAGGGACGCACGTCCCTACTGTACTTGTTGTGTGGAATGAAGAGCGAAGAGAGAGAGGAGAGAGAGAGGAAAAAAGAGAGAGAGAGAGAGAGAGAGAGGGGAAAAAGAGCCCGCCATGACACCCGCCCCCACTGGGACAGAGAGAGGAGAGAGAAGAGAGAATTGCGTGCGTGGGGTTTTGTGTGTTGGTGGTGTGTGTGTGTGTGGGGGTGGAAAAGGGGAGAGCATGTACGGTGTATACTGTGAAAAAACGTTTCTGCAGGGCGTGTTTTCGTGTTTTTCTAGATTTTTTTGGTTGACAAAAATTCCCATAGAGTAGTTCACCCATATTATCACTGACTTTCTCACGTGACTCACGTGACCGAATGCAAATTGATTGGCAATCCTCTGAAAAATCGCAATAAAAGGCGACCCAGGGGGAAAAGGTAACCCTTTGGAGAAGAAGCTGACCTTAAATATGCCCAAGACATTCTGTACGCCGCGGCCGCAACCTGGATGTTTTCCTGTTGGGGGACCTATCGTTCAGCGACGTTGATGACCCCCAACCTCGCGTCGGGACCCAACGCTTGCGAAATCCCCCAGATCCTCTTCTATACCTGTTTACAGACAAGGATTATCACCTCCTCTGAAATGTCTGGACTAGCGATCTTTTGGGTAATTTTTCTTTTTTTTTTTTTTGCTTGAAAAAAAAAACGTGTCTTTGGAACATTGACTTTTGTTTCTGCAACCAAAACTATTTCCCAGAGAACTACGTTTCCTTTGTTTTTTTTTTTTTTTTTTACAAAAGTTAAATATCCGTCGATTGACGGTGACGCCGGATTGGGAGAGATCCGATTCGATCCCGATGCTGGGGTGTGGCGCGACTGGGAGGAAGATTTCGCTAGCCCCGCTGGGGATCATTTTGGGATTCCGCGTCCGCGACATTGGGAGCGAAATGCTCCGGAACTCCTCTTTTTTTGGTCGAAGGGGGAGAATTTCGTCGGCGTCACTGCTTCGAGGGACACCGGTTGAAAGCACCCCTTAAAAGAATCGCGGCCCGTTGATGTTTCACCATCCAGAGGATTGTTCCAAACCATTGTGGCGAGACGAATCGGTAAAAAAAACAATATATCTTATTCTGATTTGAAAAACGAAAATTTTTACTGCCCTTTTTTTGAAAGCCCCCTGTTTTTAAAATGTGTTTTCTTCCAACCACAGGTATTTTCGACAGAACCCGCCCCCCCTTCCCCTTTTTGAAGGGGGGGGAGGGCACAACGGTGCAAATTTGTCCTATTTCGGCTTACGTTTCCCGAGGGCCTTCAGTCGAAGAGGGACCAGAGGGGAAGGGGTGGCGACGACCCTTTTTGATGTCCTCTCGGTGTTTCGCCAAGACGATGACCAGGGACCGTACGATGCCCTCCCCCTCCGCCTCTACTTCGCCGGGGAGGATAGGTTTGGAACTGCGCCCTGTGTTAACGTTTGGGAAATCGACAAAAGATCCGTTTTTCGTCCGAACAAGAACGTGCCCGTCGACGGAGTTTGTAGGCCTTCAAGGGTTCACCACCCATCCAGTACAACCCGAGCAAGAGGGCTCGGAGGGGGTGAAGGTCTACAAGTTTTTGCTGTTGCGGTCCAAGGCGGGTATCGGGGGCCCCTTAAAATTCTACATGGGGAAAGACCGGGGGGGGGGTTTTTCCCATCCAGCAAAAAGGGCCCATACCGACCTTTGCTGGAGAAGGCAGATCTACTTGGAAAGGGTACCATTTACACCCCGACAACTGGTACACCCCCCCGACTTTTTCCTTTACTGCGGGCCCGGGAAACCAGTGCAGTTGGGACAGTACGCTCAACCGCGGGGGCCGCCCTCGGACCGCAGCGAGTGGGGCCCAAATCGTTTCCGGCCCAGAAAGACGGAATCATCTCCGTCAGTGGGTGGATAAGCGTCCATTTAGTTTTTCCCACCCCCCACACCAGAAAGGGTCTTACCCTGCCCCCAACCGCCGGGGGGTGGAGGGTCGAAGCCTAAAGTTGTCGTTGACTACAAAAAGGGCTGAGGGGTTTTGACCTCTCGGTAGCTGGCGCAGTCATATCATCGAGAAAAAGCCCGTCAAAGGGTATAAAAAAATTTTTTCACTTTTGGGGATAGACTACACCAACCGCTGGCTATCCCCCGGCCCTCGGCGGAAACTACCCTGTATGGTTCCGAAAGGGAAAACTCTTCGGGGATTGCTGCAGCAAGGAAAAGCTTGACCTTTTTTTTTTTTCTTATTCTGATAATTAAAAATTTATTTTCAATTTTTTTACATGTTTTTTTTTTGAAAAATGTTTTACAGTGTTTTTTTTTCCCTTGCATCTTTACAGGGGGCCCCGGGGCCCTTCCCGGGGAAAATCCTCCTCAGCTCCCCACGGGGAATTTCCCCCAGCAGGCACATTTTCCATTTGAAACACCGCATCTGGGTGGCGTCGGTGTGGCTCTGCTGGGGGGAAACCCCCGGGCGCAGGGGGGAGCCCAGGGTGAGGGCAGTTGCGCGGCACCTCACTCTCCCCAACACCCTTTTTTTCCGGGCTTTCCTCCCAAGGGGGGTGGGCAACAAATTTTTAAATATTTTGAAAATATTACAAGTTTCTTGTATTTATTTATTAAAAATGAAAAACACCGTGCTTTCAGGCATTTCATGCCTGAAGATCTTTTAAAAATGATAAACTTTGATATATATGAAAATAATGTATTTTCCTATGCATAACTTTCTAGTTTTGTTTTTAAAATTTTGAAAAAAAAAATTTGACGTTTTCGCTTTTTTTCGATCCACGCACAGACAAACCATTGATTTGCACACTAAAA
>NW_023654509.1:27500-29924 GCF_015228065.2 Penaeus monodon
AGAAAGAGAGAAAAAGAGAAAGGAAAAAAGGGGAGAGAGAAGGAGAAGGAAGAGAGAGAGAGAGGAAGGGAAGAGAGAAGAAAAGGAGAGAGAAGGGGGGAGAGGAGAGAGAGGAAAAAAAAGAGGGGAAGAAGAGGGGAAAAGGGGGGAAAAAAGAGAAGAGAAGTAAGAGGAGAAGAAAAAAGGAGGAGAGAGAGGAGAGAGGGGAGAGAGGGGGGGAAAGAGAGGTGGGGAAAAAGAGAAAATGGGAAGAGAAAGAGAGGGGGCGGGGAGAAAAGGGGGGAGAGGAGAGAAAAAAGGGAGAGGGGGGAAAAGGGGAGAGAGAAGGAGAAGAGAAGATGGAGAGTAAGGGAAAAGGGGGGGTTTTTGAAGAGGGAAAAAGGAGGGAATTTTTTGCTTTTGGGAAGAAGATTGGGAAAATGGTTAATTTAAGGGATTTATTTTTTTTGGTTAAGTTAATAAAATTAGGTTTTTTTTAGGGTTTTTTGGTAAGAAAGGGGTTTTTTAGTTGGGTTAAATAAATTTTCATTTTCTTTTGGGGTTAAATTAAATACTTTAACCAATTAATACCCCCCAAATTTTAATAATAAAATTAAATAAATTTAATGAAATGAATAAATTTAAAAAATAAGGGTTGTTAAAAAATGTAAATAAAATGCAATCTAACTAACCCCAAAATCACCCCAACAACTAAACCAAAACCCAGAAATAATTTTTAATGTAACCCCGAAATAAAAACCAAACCCAAAAGCCAAATAATAAACCCAAAAATTACGAAAATAAATAACAACTTTTAAATCTAACCAACCCAAAACCCCCAAAAAACCCTTAAACCCCAAAAACTATTAACCTAAAACTAACTTACCAAATTTTAAAATTACCCTACCTTTTAAACCTAAAAATTTAAAAAACTAAAACCAAATAAACCAACCAAACCCAAATACTAAAACCAACCTTTCCAAAACAACTACCAAACCTAACTAAAAACACCAACCCAAAAACATAACTTAATTAAAAATATTCTAACTAACCCCAAAAACTTATTAAATTTCCTACCTAACCAAATTTTAATTTAACTTTTAATAACTAAAACCCAAAATAAAACCTACTTGCTAAAAATTTAATTTAAACCCAAACCAAACCTTTAAAACATAAAATTTAAAATAACCCTAAATTTTAGGTTACCACAGGTGGGCTAAAAAAAGGGGGGGAAAAATTAAAGCAAAAACACCTTTTTCCCCAAACCCCCCCGCTAAAAAATGGGGGAAAACCCTTTAGGGGTAAAAAACTGGGGAAAAAAAAATTAACCCCAAAACTTCTTAACTAAAAAATTAAAAAAAAAAAACCAACCCTTAAAATAAACGTAAAAAAAATTAATGGATTCCTTTTTAAAGGCAGAAAAAAAGGAAAGGGAATTAACATTTCCCGGTTAAAAAAAAACTTGGGCCCCTGAAACCGGGGTGGGGGGAGAAACCGCTTTTCCAGCCGTTTTTAAGGGGACATTTTTGGAAGGAGGGGTGTTTCTGGAACCGAAAAGTGGGAAAATTTTAAAAGAGGGGAAAACAAATACCAAAAAACCTGGAAAAAATTAAAGGGAAAAATTCCATAAATAACCAAAAAAGGTAAAACATCTCCCCTGGAAAAAAACTGGGGCCCACCCATCCCCCTAAGGAACAAACCAAAAATAAATTTAAAATTATTCTGTTACCCCCGGCGGCCGAAATGCCTTTTTTTAAAAGGGGAAAAAGAGAAATTGAAAAGGGTTTTGGGGCTTTGAAGGAAACCAAAAAAAAAAAAAAAAAAAAAAAAAAAAAAATTTTTTAAAATTATAAAAGGTTTCCACCGGCCAAATCTCCTTGGGTTTTTCTTGACTTCCTTTCTTTTTTTTTTTCGGATAAAATAAACTCATTAAGAGGTAAGGCCAGGAAACTTTTTAGAAAGGATTTAGGGGTTTTCCCTTCTTTTTAGGTTATTTAAAAAAAAAAAAAAAAAAAAAAAAAAGTATGGTTGAAAATGATAATCTTTTATCTTTTTGAAAAACCCTACCTATTTTCTGTAAAAATTTTTCTCTTCCATGAAATTAAAAAATATTTAATATTTTTGACCTAAAGGGGGGCTTTACCCGATTTTGAGGGGAATTATATAAGTATTTAAAAGGTAACAAAATTTAAATTGTTTAAAATTTTTTAAAAGGGGGTATGGGAATAACAAAGCGAATTAAATATAAAAAACCCTCCCCAAATTTTCAAAATAAAATTTTCCCCTGAAAAAAAAATTCAAAAACCCCTTTGGGGAACATTGGAAAAAAGAAAAACCCCCTTCCCAAAAATTTTCCCGTTTTAAAATACTAAAATGGAAAAGTAAAAAAGGTCATGACCGGAGTAAAAAAAATATGACCGAAGGAACCCCAAAGGCAACCTGCAA
>NW_023654510.1:0-4568 GCF_015228065.2 Penaeus monodon
ATTATTTAAAAAAAATATTAAAAAAAATAAAAAATTTATATTAAAAAATTTTTTAATATTTTAAAAAAATTTTTTTTTTTTTATTAAAATTTTTTTTTTTTTTTATTGTTTTTAAATATTAAAATTTTTTATTAAAAAAAAAAAAAAAAAAAAATTTAAAAAAAATTAAAAAATTAAAAATTTATTTGGGGTAAAAAAGTTTAAAAAAAATAATTTTTAAAGTATTAAAAAAATAAAATTAAAAAAAATGATATATAAAAATTTTTAAAAATTAAAATTTAAAAAAAAAGGAAAAAAATTTTAAAAAAGGAAAAAAACGGGGAAAAAAATTTCCAAAAAGTATAATAAAGAATTTTCATAAAAATATAAAAATATAAAAAACAAATTAAAACCCAAAAATAATAAACAAAATAAAAAAAATTAAATTTTGGGAAAACGAAAAAAAAATAGGAAAAATTTAAATAAATAAAAATGAATTTTTTAATTTTTTGTATTGGAAATTATTAGGAATATAATAAAAATTATAATTTATTATATAATTTAAAATATATAAATAATAAGAGATTTTTAAATTTTTTAAATATTATTAATTTTTATTATTATATTATTATTATTATTATTAAATTTAAAAAATTATTATTATTTTATTATTATATTAATTATTTATTTCATATTAATTAATTTATTTAAATCTATATTTAAAAATTTTAATTACTGTAATAATAAATAAAAAAAATAAAAAAATATAATTAAAATTATATTTTATATATTAATTTATATTTAAATTTTTATTATATATATTATTATTGATTTTAATTAAATTAAGATAATAATTTAACAATAATATTACGTTAAAAAATATTATAATGATATAAATAAGTTTAAAAAAATTTATAAGGAATTAATTATTTAAGTTAAACCCCTTTTTTTTATAAAAATAATGATAACAATTGCAATAATGATATAATAATTGCAATAATGATGAAAATGATGATAATTTATGATGATGTGTAATAATTAATGATAATTGACTGATGGGAACGATAATAATGAATGAGAATCATGATATGGGTGTGATAATAACAGGAATTGTGTCCATATAAAATAAAAAAGGTAAAAGAAAACATTCCAAAAGTTCGAAAAAGCGGCAAAATCTAGCGAAATATAGCCTTTTGAGAGTATAAATCCAAATGACGTTTTTTCGATTTCTTTTGGTGATTTCGGGAATTATTGGTAATAATGATAATATTACCAGAATTGTATTTAAACAAAATAATGATGATAAAAGTGAGAATAAAGAGAATTTTGATAACATTGATATTATTAAATATTTTATATTTTTTTATTATTATTATTATTATTATTATTATTATTATTATTATTTTTATTATTATTATTATTATTATACTATTATCTTAATTATTAGTATTATTGCCAAAAAATCTATTATACTGTAATTTTAAAAAAATAATATAATAAGTATAAGTATAAATAATCATGCTAGTGGTTATAATATTGTTATTAGTATTATTATTGTTAAATTTTTATCATTATTATTATTTGTACTGGTAGTATAAATTGCAAAAATATTATTATAACAGTAATAATTACGTAATAACGATACTAATTAAGATAAAGATATAAATAATTATTATAAAATCGTTATTATTGTTTTTTATTATTGTTATTACTATATTATTTGTTGTGGTTATTAGTATTATTGCAAAAATATATACTATAACTCCAATAATTGCAATAATAATGATAAAAATTGCAATAATGATGATAATAATTGCAATAATGATGATAATGATGATGATAATGTGATAATGAGATAATGATGATGATAACGATAATAATGATGATAATCATGAAATTGAAAAATAACAGAATTGTGTCCAATTATAAAAAAAAGGTATAGAAAACATTCCAAAAGTCGAAAAGCGGCAAACCCAGCGAAATATACCTTTTGAAGATCTCCAAATGAGTTTTTTTTCATTTCTTTGGTGATTTCGGAATTATTAGGTAAAAAATATAATATTACCAAATTGTATTAATCATAACAATTGATTTATAAAAGTGGAATAAAGAATTTTGAGAACATTTGAATATTATTAAAATTATTATTATTATTATTATATTATTATTATTATTTATATTATTATTATATTATTTAATTATTATATATTTTATTTTATTTTTAAATTTTAAATTTTTAATATTGCCAAAAAATCTATTATTCTGTTATTATAACATAATAATAATAGTATAATTATAATAATAATGCTGTGGTTATAATATTGTTATTAGTATTATATTGTTATTATTATCATTATTTTATTTGTACTGTAATTTAATTTTCAAAAATAATTATTATAAAGTAATAATTACGTAATAACGATACTAATTAAGATAATGATTAAATAATTATTATAAAATCGTTATTATGTTATTATTATGTTATTTCTATAAATTTTTGTTGTGGTTATTAGTATTATTGCAAAAATTTACATATCCAATATAAATTTCAAATAATGAAACAATTGCAATAATGATGAATAATTGCAATAATGATAAGTGATGATAATGATATAATGATGGAAAGATGATGATAACGATAATAATGAGTAATCAGATAAGATGATGATAATAAAGGAATTTGTCCATATTAAAAATAAAAAGGTATAGAAAAAACATTCCCAAAAGTCGAAAAAGCGCAAATCTAGGAAATATAGCCTTTTGAGAGTTCTCCAAAATGACGTTTTTTCGATTTCTTTGGTGATTTCGGCAATTATTAGGGAATAATGAAAAATTACAAATTGTATTTAAACATACAATATGATGATAAAGTGAGATTTAAAAGAATTTTGATAACATTTAATATTTTAATTTTATTATTATTATTATTATTATTATTTTTATTATTAACTTATTATTTATTATTATTATTATATTTTTATTATTATATTATCTTTAAAATTAGTATTATTGCCAAAAATCTATTAATCTGTAAAAATAACAAATAATATAAGTATAAGTATAATAATAATAAAGCTAGTGTTATAATATTGTTTTTAGTATTATTATTGTTATTATTACATTTTTATATTTGTACTGTAGTATAATTGCAAAAATATTATTATAACATAATTAAATTTCGTAATAACGTACTAATTAAATAAAGTATAATATTATTATAAATCGTTATTATTGTTATTATTATGTTATTTACTATTATTATTGTGTGTTTATTTTATAAATTTCAAAAATAACTATAACTCCCAAAAATTGCAATAAAAATGAAACAAATTCAATAAGTGATATATTGCAATAATGAGATAATATGATGATAATGATGATAATGTGAAAGGGGGAAACGATAAAATGATGAAATCATGATAAATGAATAATAAAGGAATGTGCCATATATAATAAAAAAGGTATAAGAAAAACATTCCCAAAAGCGAAAAACGGGAAAATCTAGCGAAAAAAGCCTTTGGAGTATACTCCAAATGTTTTTTTTATTTCTTTGGGGATTTTTCGGCAATTTTTGGGTAAATTTTAATAATTACCAAATTGTATTAAAACATAAAAATAATGATGATAAAAATGAGAATAAGAGAATTTTGATAAAATTTGAAATTTTGAAAAAATTTTATTATTATTATTATTATTAATTATTATTATTATTATTATTTTATTTTATTTTTATTAATTATTATTTTATTACTTAATTATTAGTATTTTGCCAAAAAATCTATTTACTGTAAAAATAAAATAAAAATTAAATATGTATAAAAATAATAAAGCTGTGGTTATAATATTGTTTTTTGTAATTTTTTTGTTATTATTTCATTTTTATTATTTGTACTGGGATAATATATGCAAAATAATTATTATAACTAATAATTACGTAAAAACGAATAATTAAGATAATGAATAATAATAAATTATAAAATCGTTATTATTGTTATTTTATTGTTATTCTATATTATGTTGTGTTATTAGTATATTGCAAAAAATTACATACTCATATTGCAATAATAATGATACAATTGCTATGATGATAATAATTGCAATAATGAATATGATGATGATAAGATGTAATGATATAATGATGATGATAACGTAATATGATATAATCTGATAATGATGATGATAATACAGATTGTTCCATATATAATAAAAAAGGTATAAGAAAAACATTCCAAAAGTAAAAGCGCAAAATTAGCGAAATGCCTTGAGAGTAACCAATGACGTTTTTGTTTTGTATTTCGGCAATTATTAGGTATAGATATAATACCAAATTTTATTAATCATAACAATATGATATAAAGTGGAATAAAGAGTTTGATACATTTGAAAATATATTTAAAAATATATTAATTATTATATTATATATTGATATTTATTATTATTATTTTGATATTGAAAAATTTTTATCTTTACTAAAAAATTATTTAATTATAGTTATTTTTTTGCCAAAAAATCTATTATTTTCTAAAATAAAAACTACATAATATTAAAAAATTTTTAACGTTTTTTTAAAATTTTAATAATGGGTTTTT
>NW_023654512.1:0-4566 GCF_015228065.2 Penaeus monodon
TACTTTTCCATACAAAAATAATAAGAAATAAAAACAATAATATACAATAAAATATAACCACTGCATTTTTTTAAATTTTACTTTTAAATTATTTTTATTTTTGTTTTTATTACAGTTTTAAAAGATTTTTTTTTCAAAATATAAAAATTAAGATAATAATAAAAAATCTAATAATAATGAATAATAATAATAATAATAAAAAATAATAATATCAAATGTTATCAAAATTCTCTTTTTTCTCACTTTATCATCATTATTGTTATGATTAATACAATTCCGGTAATTATTATCATTTTTACCATAATAATTTCCCCAAATCACCAAAGAAATCGAAAAAAACGCATTTGGTATACTCTCAAAAGGCTATATTTCGCTAGATTTTGCCGCTTTTTCGACTTTTGGGAATGTTTTTCTTATCCTTTTTTATATTATATATGGACACAATTCCTGTTATTATCATCATCATTATCATGATTATCATCATTATTATCGTTATCATCATCATTATCATCATTATCATGATTATCATCATCATTTATTGCAATTATTATCATCATTATTGCAATTGTTATCATTATTATTGCAATTATTGGAGTATAGTATATATTTTTCTCAATAATTCTAATAACCACAACAATAATGACTAGTAAAAACAATAATAATAACAATAATAACTGTTTTATAATAATTATTATATCATTATCTTAATTAGTATCGTTATTACTGTAATTATTACTATTATAATAATTATTTTGCAATTATACTACCAGTACAATAATAATAATGTATAATAAAATAATGATACAATATAATATAACACTAGCATTATTATTATTATTACTTATATAATTTTATTTGGTTATTATACAGTTATAATAGATTTTGGCAATAATACTAATAATTAGATAATAGTAATAATAATAATAATAACAATAATAATAGTAATAATAATAATAATATAAAATAATAATTAATAATCATCAAATGTTATCAAAATTCTCTTATTCTCACTTTTATCATCATTATTGTTATGATTAATACAATTCTGTAATTATATCATTATACCATAATAATTCCGAAATCACCAAAGAAATCGAAAAAACGTCATTCTGGAGTATACTCTCAAAAGGCTATATTTCGCTAGATTTGGCCGCTTTTTCGACTTTTGGGATGTTTTTCTTATTCCTTTTTTATATTATATATGGACACATCCTATGATCATCATCATTATCATGATTATCATCATTCTTATCGTATCATCATCATATCATCATTATATCATTACATCATCATTCATCTTATTGCAATTATTATCATCATTATTGCAATTGTTATCATTATTATTGCAATTATTGAGTTATAGTATATATTTTTGCAATAATACTAATAACCACAACAATAATGATAGTATAACAATAATAATAACAAGAATATCGATTTATAATAATTATTATATCATTATCTTATAGTTTTGTTATTCTGTAATTATTACTGTTAAGTAATGATTTTTGCAATTATACTACAGTACAAATAATAATAATGATAATAATAACAATTATAATACTAATATTGTTATTATTATCAGTTATAATAGATTTTTTGGCAAATAATACTAATAATTAAGATATTAGTATATAACAATAATAATAATAATAATAATAATAAAATAATAATAATATAATAATAATAATAATAATATGAAAAATGTTATCAAAATTCTCTTCATTCTCACTTTTATCATCATTATTGTTATGATTAATACAATTCTTGTAATTATTATCATTATTACTCTAATAATTGCCGAAATCACCAAAGAAATCGAAAAAACGTCTTTATGGAGTATACTCTCAAAAGGCTATATTTTGCAAGATTTTGCCGCTTTTCGACTTTTGGGAATGTTTTTCTTATACTTTTTTAATTATATATGGACACAATTCCTGTTATTATCATCAATCATATATCATGATTATCATTATTATCATCATTATTGCAATTATTATCATCATTATTGCAACTATTATCATTATTATTGCAATTATTGCAGTTATAATATATAATTTTACAGCTATACTAATAACAACAAAAATAATAATAGAATTAACAATAATAATAACAATAATAACGATATTATAATAATTATCTATATCATTATTTTAATTAATATCGTTATTACAGTAATTATTACTGTTATAATAATTATTTTTGCAATTATACTACTAGTAAAAAATGATAATAATGATAACAATAACAAAATATAATAATATTGATTATTATGATAATCGTAATAATAATAATAATAATAATAATAATAATAATAACAATAATAATAATAAAGCTATAATAATGATAATAATGATATCATTAATATTAATGATAATAGTGATAATATTATAATTATCAAATGTTATCAAAATCTTTTATTCTCACTTTTATCCTCATTCTTGTCATTGATTAATACTATTTTGGTAATTATAATCTATTACCTAATAATGCCAAAATCATCAGAGAAATCGAAAAAAACGTCAATTTTAGAGTTTATACTCTCAAAAGGCTATATGTCGCTAGATTTTGCCGCTTTTTCGACTTTTGGAAATTATATTCTTTTACCTTTTTTTTATTATATATGGAGACAATTTGCCTGTTAATTATCATCATATAAGTATCATGATATCATCAATTATTATCATTATCATAATCATATCACATTATTTCAATTATTATCATCATTATTGCAATTACTTCATCATTATTGCAATTATTATCATTATTATTGCCAATTTTTCAAGTTATAAGATATAATTTGCAAACTATACTATAACAAACAACAATAATAATTAGGAAATAACAATAATAATAACAATAATAAACGAATTATAATAATTATCTATCTCATTATTTTAATTAATATCGTATTAAGTAATTATTACGTTATAATAATTATTTTTGAATTATAATACTATTAACAATGATAATAATGATAATAGTAACAATAATAATATAATAACGATATAATATATTGATTATAATAATAATATAATGATGAATAAGAAGGATAGTAAAATAATAATAAATAATAATAAATAATAATAAATAATAATAATAATAATAATACAATAAAATAAAAAAAATAAAAAAATAAAAATAAAAATTAATAAAAATAATATAATAATTAATATATAATAAAAAAAATAATAAAAAATAATAATAATAATAAAATATTAATAATAATAAATAAAAATTTGATAATATTAATAATCCTCAAAATTTTCCAAAAATTTTTTTATTCTACTTTTATCCCTTTTTCAAGATTAATAGATTTTTTTAAATTTTAAATTTTTACCCTAATAATTGCCAAAATATCAGAGAAATCAAAAAAAAGTCTTTTTGGGGTTACTTCAAAAGGCTATATTGTTTTGATTAAAACGATTTTGGTAAATTTTTATCTTTTTACCCCAAAATTTCCAAAAAAATCAGAGAAATTGAAAAAAAACATTTTGGAGTTCTTCAAAAGGCATTTCCAGTTTTTTTCCCCTTTTTTGCTTTGGGGGAAATTTTTTTTTTTCCTTTTTTTTTTATATGGAGACAAATTTCCCTTTTTTATCACATTATATCAGATTTTCATAAAATTTCTTATTCATCTTTTCATCATTATTTCAATTAATTATATTTGCAATTATTTTAAAATTTTGCAATTTTTATTATTATTGAATTTTTCCAGTTATAAAATAATTTTGCAACTATAATAAAAAAAACAAAAATAATAGAAAAACCAAAAAATAACAAAATAACGATATTAAATAAATTTCTTTTCATTATTTTTTTTAAACGTTTTCAGTAATTATTACTGTTTTTAAAAATTTTTTTTGTAATTTTACTAAAAAATAAAAATAATGATAATAGTAAAAATAATAATAATAAAAATAATTAAAAAAAATAATACAAAAATAATAAAACAATAATAATAAAAAAAATAATATAATAATAAAAAATAATAATAATAAAAAAAAATAATAAAATAGTAAAATAATAAAAATAATAATATTTATAATAAAATAATACAAAATTTTTCAAAATTTTCCCTTTTTTCCACTTTTATCCCATTATTGCAGATTTTTAAGATTTGGGAAAGCTTATCTTTTTACCCTAATAATTCCCAAAACATCAGAGAAATGAAAAAATGTCATTTTTGAGTAACCCCAAAAACTATAATTTGCTTTTATTTTTGCCGTTTTTGAAATTTTTGGGGAAATTTTCTTTTACCCTTTTTTTTTTTTTATATATGGAGAAAATTGTTTTTATCATATTTTACAGAATAAACAATATTACATCATTGACAATATTATACATTTAAAAATTATTTTCATCATTATTGCAAATTTTTATAACTTTATTGCATTTTGCATTTAATTTAATTTTTTAACTATACAAAAACAAAACAAAATAATAGAAAAAAACAATAATAATACAAAAACGATATAATAATTATTTATCATATTTTTAATTTAAAATCGTTATTACGAAATTTTCTGTTTTTAAAAATTATTTTTTTCAATATTTTAAAATAAA
>NW_023654515.1:0-4565 GCF_015228065.2 Penaeus monodon
TATATTAAAATTATATAAATAATATATATTATACTGTAAAGTAAAAATTGGACCCAATACAAAAAAATTGGATTACCTACGTCTATCTCTATCGGTCTTGATCTGAACAAGCCAGCGGTGTATTAGCGTTTTATCATCAAGCAGCCACGAATTATGATAAAAGAAGATTAATTAAGATTCTTAAATCTATTTCAAAAGGCTTGAGCTTGCTAATTACTCTTAAACTATCAAAAGGCTCACTCTTTTGAAAACAACAGACTGCGTAATGTAAACAGTTGATTGCTTGTTGTAAACAATTGATTACTTAATGTAAGCAGCTGATTACTTATTATAATAGCTGATTGTTTGTTGTAAACAGCTGATTACTTAGTGTAAACAGCTGATTCCTTATTGTAAACAGCTGATTGCTTGTTGTAAACAGCTGATTTACTTATTGTAAACAGCTGATTGTTTGATACTGTTAACATTTAGCCTTCTAGCTCTCTGATTTTCATTTTCTTCCGTG
This sequence comes from Penaeus monodon, assembly GCF_015228065.2. Lineage (NCBI taxonomy): Eukaryota > Metazoa > Arthropoda > Malacostraca > Decapoda > Penaeidae > Penaeus > Penaeus monodon. Next base: position 506 of record NW_023654515.1, read on the forward strand.
GTTGGACTAACACTGATTAAGAGAATGTTCAATTGGCTAGCAAAAAGCCTAGATTTTTTAAAATCCTATGCAGTTTCTTACACTGCAGCTCACGGCAACAAGCACTTCTGGTTTGTCTTCGTTTTCATAAAACACTTTTTGGAATAAGTTTCACGGCAGTTAAGAATATATGATATATATATAATTAAGCAAGGTACCTCATAGGCAGGAAACAATTGTATTATACGGCTGCAGTTTTTTTTTTTTTTTTTTTTTTTTTTTTAAGTACTGCCAACCTCTTCATCCAGGAATATTTAGATTTTCCTTTTACACAAATAAGTGCTCCTAAAAATCCTATTCAATATATTCTATGACCACCGCACCTTTACATCGACATCAGACCAAGTCGTGACGTCACAGGGTGGCCCCGAGGCCATATAAAGGCTGCATCGCGACTCCAACCTCGTCAGTGCACCTCGCAGTGTCAGCTAGCATGGGCTCCCTTAACCAACTCGCTGCTTTCCTTCTCCTAATTTCAGTCAGTCAGTGGGAGAATCTTGTCCACTTTTATTTTTTCTCTGCTCTTGCGATTATATTTCTTCTTTCCCCAGGACTCTCTCTCTCTCTCTCTCTCTCTCTCTCTCTCTCTCTCTCTCTCTCTCTCTCTCTCTCTCTCACTCTCTCTCCTCTCTAACTCTCTCTCTCTCTAGCATGTACATTAGCTTGATTTATGTAAGCCATGAGATCAATGAACCATTGGCTTCAGTCAATTTAGAGACCATCACACTAGTGAGGACTTAGATGACGATTATATCTTGACCTCGGCTGACCCTTTAGTCCGTTCCCAGCAGTCGCCGTATCTAGGTCACCACCAGCTTCCGGCCCCCAGGGCTGGCTGCCCGGCCACGCGACACCACGCAGCAGCTGCTCAATAAGTCATAGTGACGTGTGGTCACTTACATGTGTTGTGAGTCGTGCGTACATCAACTACCATTTCTGTTCACTCAGTCTGGAGGCAGCATGGTAGTTGCGTCCTTTTGGCTCGCAATTCGGACACACAGCCTCCGAAATCCGCTCGACCAACGCCTCCGCGATAAGACCATGTCTTCAAAACCACGTGAGTACACGTTATGGGCCTCTTCATTTCTTTTCCTTCCCTTCACCAATAAATGTGTTAACCTGTATGTGCAATCACTCTCACGTTGGTTTTGTTGGGTAAAAGTGCAGGAATGTTTGTGACAGGAAATTGCTGCATTCTCACTCTATCCTTCTAAACTCAGGTCACATTTCTTATTTTCTAACCTCAGATCGCTTACTGTGTGATCGCGGAATTGTCAACATGAATATAGTTCATTAGTAATTGATTAATTTCTCGCGTTTTTAGAGATATTTATTGTTTCAACTACAATGAATTTAACGCACTCTTGATTATCACTATCATGGACATCATATCACTTTATCTTGTTCCTCCCTCGCCCCAGCCTGACCTCACTTTCTCTTTTCCTTCTGGTCGGTTGGGTACTTGGAAGGGTAAAGAGATAACAGCGCATTTTGCCCATAAATTGGTTGTTGTGACACCATGGGGATAACCGTAGCATCATTACATTACTCATTGGGTGACACATTCTATTGGAGCTAGAGCGGAACTTGTAACGCGATTTTATATGAATTTATTTTTGAGTGTAGCGTCAGGATCTTCCCCATATCATGGTGTACAGGGATGCCCAATATAACCCAGGGTGGCGTATATCGCTAATTTGAAACCCTCCAAACGTTCAATGTGGTTATTGTTTATCGGCAATTTTTGAGTTGATTTCCACTTATGTCCATTCTTAGTGTAAGACCATTTTAAGTTGAATCTTATTCCTTTTTAAATCATCCCTTTTCACCCTCTGAAGTCGTTTGCATGATTTGGGAAAATCCCAATGTCGTGGATTCTCAAAAATTTAGATCCTTGGGGGAATGTCAAAAAGGGCCCCTCACGATAGCAGAGTAAGGGGGCTTTTTATAATTTCCCGGGCTATTCATTCACTTCTTTTTGTACAGCATTTGGGTTAGGGACTCCCCGCGTTAAGTTGATATGCATACTAGACGGCACCTGGGCATTTCAGAATTTCTAACCCAAGAAATTTGCTTCCGTAAAATTTGTGAAATTTTTTTTCAATCAGTTATTATCGTCAGTTCCATATTATTAAATTTGAATTCTTTGGTAGTTAAAAAAATTTTTTGTTTTAATTCATTGCTGTTTTCACAATAATTTAAAATGAAAAAGTTTATCTTCGGTTTGTGAACATTCCTGTGTGAGCTAACTATCCCCATCACGCTCACTACGCTCACACCCCACTCCCACTCATCTTTCTTTTTTTCTTCATTCATCCTTTATCCATGCAGAACAAAAGACACTGAAACTTTTTCATTAATAGGTTTTTTACCGTCGTAGTTTTCAGGCGTAGAGATCTATATATCCTCTTTTACCGGCGATTTTGCCCGTCGGAGAGTGACTAGTAGGGCAATTTCTTTTTTTGCGTACTTTTTTTCTCTATGTGACGACAATTGGTTCAAGAAAAACCTTTTCGATTGCGTTCCTTTCCCTCCTATACTTTGTCTATTAAGCGGTGAACATTAAAAAAATGCAAATTTATAAATAACCCCATTACAATTAACACCCCCCCTCTTGTTGCCTTCTTTTTTTTCCCTTTCTATCTTTGGCCCTTACGTGTATATTGGTTTCCCCAAAATATACATAGCATTGGACCCACGGGATCTACACACACCGAAGGAGGGCCCTTTTTTCAGAAAAAGGTTTCCTTTATTCTGTAGGAAGGACGTCCCGGAAAATCACCATAGGCCTGGACCAGGATGTTTTTTTTAAAAACAGGGATTAAACAGCCCTAGGATATGTAGAAAACCAGTCGCCCCAGGATGCTTTAGAAGCGCCCCCTGCCTGGATCCCGCAGATCCAGTAAATCTCCGGAGCTCCCCCCTAAAGGACCAAAGAGGCCCGCCTGCCCAACCCCCATAGTCAAGATGAAGGTTATGAGGTTTTTGGATGGACACAGGCCAAAGAAGGACGATTCGGCAGAGCTAACCTTGACAAATCTTCGGGACATGTGACATCCCCCGAGGTTAGACCTGGACAAAAGTACGGGGAAATTTGATGAGTCCAAATTAAAGGGAAAGTGTGGACGTCGAGGATATGGCGCTAAGGGGACGCAAAAAAGGGGACTAAAAAGGGCCAACACCACAAAGTGGACCCAAGGAAATGCACCAAACGGACCCCACCAAAGGGGGGCCCTTTGGGAAAAATCAAAAAAGCGCCTTGAGGGCGGGGGTTAGTAGGGGGCCCCCGAGCAATAGATGACATTAGCATAAATTTTTGTAAATAAAAGATAAATAGCCACGGGGCTCCCCATTTTAATTTAATCCCACACCGGGGCTTGATACAATTATATTTGACCTCTCTGACCCTTTAGTCATTGTGACCAGGTCACCAAGCCTCCGGCCCCCCCGGGCAGGCGGCCAAAACGCAAAACCCCCTTCAGCGCTTACCCCAAGGGATAAACTCGTAGTTCTCTTTTCTGTGGGGTACCTATTTAATTTAAGGGTCAAGCCGTTATACAACAACAAAAATTCCTCCCTGCTAGACATTTTTTTAGAGGGATCTGTACCTTTTATACGTCTTCTCTTATAACTTCGATTGCCTTTTTCACAGGTCGCGCACCCGTAAGCTGCGGGAGAATGCGACACGGGGCTGCAGGTGGGGTGCCCGAGCGAGACCGCGGGCGGCCGTGGGTGTCTTTCCACGGTCGCCCGCTCGGTCACCCCCAAAGGTATGTGAGATAAAACAAGGGAAAATCCAGGCTGTCTAGCGGCCATCATAAAAAATCTGAATGCAAAATAAGTATATTTTTAACCCTTATATCATATCTATTTTCCACAGAGGCATGTGCTGTAGTTGTACATTTAAAGGGATTCAGGAAAAACAATAAACAAAAAAAATTTTCCCCTTTTACGACCGGTTTTATTGGAATTCTGTACAAGCGCGTGGACCCTTGGGGGGTTTTGGGGACCAAGGAAAGAC
>NW_023654517.1:0-4563 GCF_015228065.2 Penaeus monodon
GACTCCACTTTTTTTTTTTTGGGTTTTCTGGGGAAAAATCCCCTTTTGCACCCTCCCCCCCCGGGGGCCAAAAGTAAAAGGGGGAAAAAAAAAAAAAAAAATTTTGGGGGTTTTTAATTCCCCCACGGGTTTTTCTTTTATTTTTTTTTTTTCTTTTTTTTCCCCTCTTTTGTGGCCCGAGAGTAAGGCGCTGTTTTTTTGTACATTAATTTGGGGGGGGAAAAAAGGGGGAAAATTGGAAAAATAGTAAAATCTTTCGGCTTTGCGTTATTTTTGTGGGTATTTTTTTCGGGGTTTTTCGGAAATTTTTTTTCTTTCTAAGGAACACTGTAAAATTTTTTTATTCCCTCCCAAAACTTTTAAAATGGAAAGGAAACTTGCGGAATCTCGATGGAAATTTACTGTTGTAGCTTTTTAATTTCTTAATTTTTCGCTCTCTCGTTTCATAGTTTTTTTTTTTTGCGGGAAAGTCTGTTGATTTAAGGGGTTTTTAAAAAATTATGAAATTATGAGAGAAAACTTTCTGTTAAAATTCTCTCCAATAGGTGTATTGACCGGAAAAACGAAAAAAAATACGAAAAAATATCATTTTGGGGCGTCAATCAAAACAGGGGAAACGGGAAAATGAAACTAAAGTTTAAAGAATTCGGGCAATGTAATTTTTTGAAAAAGAACGCCGAAGCGTGCAAAAATCTCCCCGCCCGCACTCTGCAAAAACTAACGAACCTCCCCCGTAATTAGGTTAGGTAGAGGCCGGACCGATCCTTATGGGACAGGAAAGGGGGAAAGCGCAGTCTCTTGTGTTGAATGGGTGAGGATTTTTTTTTTTTTTTTTTTTTTCTTATAGAGCTGGGAAAACATAGGCTGTGGTATCGCGTCTTGGCCCCATGAGCAAAATCCCTAGCTTGATAATCGTGGCCTTTCTCAATTGGTTTTGATAGTGTTTTATATATTCTCTAGACATTGTGGTGAAAAATTTTCCCCAAAACTTTTTTTATGGTCTTTTAAGATTCCCAAACCCTGCCAGGAAAGCCTTGCACTTTTAATTGCCCAAAAATGCCCAATGCATGTTTTGATTAAAAAAAAGCTTAATTTTCCTGGCAGTTTAATTCTAATAAGGAATTGGTCCAAACTCTGCCTGATTACACCTGTTTAAAATTGAAGTTTGGCCCTTTTGCGGAAAACCCAAAGGGCGGGCCTTATATTCACACTGTACGAAGGAATGTGAGTTGTCTGTTATGAAAAAGGTTGAATTGGTTTTATTATTGTTAATGGCAAGGAAAAAGTACCTGCTTTTAAATTTGTTCCCGCATTGTTTTTAAAGTTTTTTCAGAAATTAAAAAAAATGCTTGTCTTTAAGCCAAAAGGATTGTGTATTTTAGAATGTTTTGGGGAAAATCTTTGGTTTATTAATTTAATGCCCCTAGGAACAGAAATTTTAATTGCAGTTCTTTTTTGTGAAATGTCTTCGCATAGATGACCCGCCGGTGTTTTAGCCCAAAAAGTTAAATTTGATTTTTGGGCCCCCACTTGACTTTCATTTTTGATTTTTTTGGAAAAAAAAAATTATTAATGATACCAGATTGTGCTGTTTTATATTGACATTAGGGGTTATTACAAGGTTATTTTATTATAAAATATAAGATATAAAGTACAGGCAAAAAATTAAGGAAGGGAAATGGTGAAAGGTAGACTAAGGACTCCTTTGGGTAAGAATTGTGGACCCATTTTTTGTTACACAGTACTAGACAAAATCAGTGGGAGGTCGTAGCACATCCCTTTCCTATCAGCTTGAGGTAATCTTCATTGGGGGTATCTCATAAAATACACGAATAATGATCTCGTTAAAGGGATTGAATTATGAATAAGGAAGCTTGTATTTTTTTAAACTAAAGAGATGAAAAGTGCTAAAAGAAAAAAATTTGAGATTTTTGAAGCCATCAGAATGTAGGGTTGCTTTTGTAATCATAACAAGGTATTTTTCTTTGTAAAGTCATATTTATGTTTCCCCCTTGCATTTTTTCGAAAATGCACAGCCATAATTCATAAAAAATACGAGAAGCACATAAAATTTTCATGGTGTAGGTTTGCTATCTTATTTTTCAGCATCTGAAAAAAACCTTCTTTTAATGGTAAGCATGGATTGAAGAAAAGATAGTTTGGGGAAAAGAAAGTTTGCTGGGAAGTACCAAGATGTTTTAAAAGCAAAATTTTTAAAAAGGACCATCAGCATTTTTTGATAAGAAAATTTAAGAGGGGGGTAAAAGAGAAGCATCAGATTTAGAATTTTACAATAAAAAAGCATATTTGGGGGCCCATTTAAGCAGAAAGTGTTGTAAAAAAACCAGTCCCTTATAATTTCCCTTTGATATACAAACAAAATTGTCTTGGTTTTGTTGGTTGTAAGTTATATGCTTCCTTAATGCTTTTTTGTTTTAAATTTAGGAAAGCTTGTATATAGGGGGCCTCAGTATATTCTCACGTGGGTGGTTTAACAAATTAAAAGTTTGTAGTGGGAAAAAGGCTTTTAAGGTACTACTCCAAGAGCATCACAAATAAAAAACTAAAATTTAAATTCATGCTGTGACCAGGGCGCCAGACTGAACCTCCCTTTAAAAAGAAGAAGAGGCAAATAGGTGTGCATTACTTTTTGGATAGGAGACTATAAAAAAAACCTTGCCCTAAGAAGCACAGAATTGACGATTTTGTTTTGAGTTTATTTTTTACCCAAGGCTCTGAAAAAAATTCTGGTTGGTTTTTTTAGTGGCCCTTTTAATTTGATTGGCCAAAAATTTATGGGCCCCATATTTTAAATTTTGTTCATTGTTTACGGGAACCTTTTTTAAATTTTATTGGCTCCCTCACAGGGACATGATTTACTTATTTATTATTTGTTTTTATATAATTGTACAAAATAAGGGTGGCTATAAAATTCATGAAATTGAGACGAAAGCTAAAAACAGAAAGCTATCATTGTTTAAGTTCAAAAAGAAAGATTATGTATTTTATGGGGTTTTCATTTTTAGAGAAGCCTTGAGCCATTAGGGTGTTTAAATTTTTACATTGCTATACATTATTTTTTTGGAAAAATGCAGTTTAAATTCGGAAAAGTTTTCATTTTTTCCTCCTTTGGCTACAATAACATAAAGATTAAAAGTTTATTCCCGTTTTTGAGTTGGGATTATAAAAAATTTTTTGTAAAAATTTTTTTTCTCTTTTTTTTTTTTTTTTTTTTTTTTTTTTTTTTTTTTTTTTTTTTTTTTTTTTTTTTTTTTTTTTTTTTTTTTTTTTTTTTTTTTTTTTTTTTTTTTTATTTTTTTTGTTTTTTTTTTTTTTTTTTTTTTTTTTTTTTTTTTTTTTTTTTTTTTTTTTTTTTTTTTTTTTTTTTTTTTTTTTTTTTTTTTTTTTTTTTTTTTTTTTTTTTTTTTTTTTTTTTTTTTTTTTTTCCCCCCCCCCCCCCCTTTTTTTTTGGGGTTTTTTTTTTTTTTTTTTTTTTTTTTTTTTTTTTTTTTTTTTCCCTTTTCCCCCCTTTCTTTTCTTCTTTTCTTTTCCTCCCCCCCCCCTTTTTCCCCCCCCCCCCCCCCCCCCCCCCCCCTTTTTTTCCCCCCCCCTTTTTTTCTTTTTTTTTTCTGTTTTTTTTTTTTTTCCCCCCCCCCCCCCCCCTCTCTTTCCTCTTCTCTTTTTTCCCTTCTTCTTCTCCCCTCCCTCTCTCTTCTTTCCCTTCTCTCCTCTCTTTTTCCTTTTTCCCCTTTCTCTTTTTCCCTCTCTCCCTTTTTCCCCCTCTCCTCCTCCTCTCTCTCTCCTTTCCCCCCTCTCTTTTTCCCTCTCTCTCCTCTCTCTCCTCTCTTTTTCCCTCTCTCTTTTTCCCTCTCTTTCTCTCTCTCTCTTTTCCCCTCTCTCCTTCCCCCTCTCTTTTTCCCCTCTCTTCTTCCTTTTCTCTCTTTTCCCTCTCTCTCTCTCCCTTCCCCTTTCCCCCTCTCTCTCTCCCCCTCTCTTTTTCCTCTCTCCCTTTTCCCCTTTTTTTCCTTTTCCCCCTTTTTCCCCTTTTCCCCCCCCTCCTTCCCTCTCCCTTTTTTTTTTTTTTCCCTTTCTCTTTCTCTTTTTTTTTCTTTTTTTTTTTTTTTTTTTTTTTTTTTTCTTCTTTTTTTCTTTCCCCCCCCCCCCCCCCCCCCCCCCCCCCCCCCCCCCCCCCCCCCCCCCCCCCTCTTCCTCCCTTTTCTCCCCCTTCCCCCTTTTTCCCCCCTCTCCCCCCCCCCTCCCCCCTTTCCCTTTTTTCCCCTTTCCCCCCCTCCCTTTTCCCCCTTCCCTTTCCTTTTTCCCTTTTCCTTTTTTTCCCCCCCCTTTTTCCCTCCTCTCTCCTCTTTTTTTTTCCCCCCCCCCCCCCCCCCCCCCCCCCCCCCCCCCCCCCCCCCCCCCCTCCCCCCCCCCTTTCCCCCCCTCGCCCCCCCCCCTCCCCCCTCCCCCCTCCCCCCCCCCCCCCCTCCCCCCCCCCCCCCTCCCCCCCCCCCCCCCCCCCCCCCCCCCCCCCCCCCCCCCCCCCCCCCCCCCCCTCCCCCTTTTTTT
>NW_023654519.1:0-2500 GCF_015228065.2 Penaeus monodon
CACCTGTCCGACTGTGTTTTGCATCCATGAATTATACCACATGCCCCTAGAACTGTTACTTTAAAGTTCATCTGTTCATCCACTTTAGGCATACGCACAGGAGTAGACATGACATACTGTAACATACACACTTTTATATTTTCCTAACCTCCTCAGGGAAATTAGAAAATTTGATTGTCTAGGTATACCACGGTGTGAAGGACCAGTATATCGGCAAGCACCAATGGCACTAAAAAGAGTAACTGTCGATCTCATGGATCTCCATAGCTGCACCGGTGGGAATCAGTATGTGCGCTCGATTGTCGATCGTTTAACCTGGTATTTACAACTAAGTGTTTCACCGCAGGCTAAGAATCCCTTTAAAGAAGATTTGAAATGTAAATTTTACATGACCACTCACTCACTTTGCCAGGACTGAAAAGTAGTGAACGCGCTCTTCGTCCGCCACCTAGCAATCCCCCACCGTTCGATCCTTCCTTATCTTCGAAAGTTCCAACACGAGGTTTGCGAAACATGATTTCGTCGTTAACTGCTGAACTACTGAAGTACCTGTAAGTGGGCAAGTAGGCAAGAAAGCCAGAGACAAGATTAGACCGCTGCATCGTAACACCGCCGATCAACAACAATCTTCTATTATCAGGCCATGTACCCCTTGTGCTCTTACGAACTATCTCGAGTGCCCGGATACGTGGGTGAGTGCTGGTATTATGTAGAGATTCTTAACTAATATCATACTGTAACATGCTAAAGACGGCAACACTTCCGTGTGCGTTAGCGCGATATGTGGTACGCTAATATTAGTTGGGCTGTATTAATGTTGCGTTCCGTTGTGTTTATTCCCTTTTTTACCTATCAAAATACTATCGTCAGGGTAAAGGCTCTTAATGTTCAGTATTCAGTGAATGTTTGCTTGTGCTTTTGCTTTTGCACACATTGCCTTGGCTGTACACTACTGGTTGATAGTTATATATATATATATATATATATATATATATATATATATATATATATATATATATTTACATATATATAATTATATATATATTTTTTTTTTTCTTTCTTTTTTCATTTTTACATGGATGTTAATTTTCGTTACTGTAAGTGCTGGTAATATCTTCCTTTTCCCAGATAGTTTTGCCATTATCATCTGTTCAAACCTGCTCATAAAATCAGACTAAATCCTGAACTAAGTGTATTTGCACAGAATAAATTTGGAAGAGATACATCAGTGACTTGAATGGCAGTAAGATAAAGAAAATATTTTAAGACTCGCATGATCAATGGTAATATCATATAAATAAATCAAAGAATATGATATTGATAGAGGAAAGTATTTCTACCCACAAAATATAACTAATTACAGTACTTGTACTTTGCAAAGAAAAGGCATGTATTTGTAGGCTTCATTACAACAGCATCCTGTGCATGAAATTGTTCATTCGTCCAATAATATAACAATACAAATAAAGACATGCAACATGCTTTAATGAGCCCCACAAATGCATGCCCAATATTTGCAAAACATTTCTGAATATTTCACTCTGGCACTTTTCGAAAAAAATAAAGTCATAATCTTGTGCCATATTTTAAAGAAGAAAAAATGCAAATTAACTTTTGATCTTGGGTTTCCATTTTGCTTTCGTATTTTTACTGGATTTACATAATTTTGCAGCTCTTTTGGGCCAGAGGTGATCACTTGACATTAGCAATTATTTAGCACTTTCTGGTTCCTTTTTACAGATCAGCATAGTAGACTTACAACAACGGATGTAGAGTGCTGCTATTATTATTATCATTAATATTAGTAGTAGTAGTAGGGTAGTCGTAGTTGTCGCAGGCATACTACTGTGACTACGTCTACCACAACTAATACTAGTAAAATAGTAGCAGCAGCATCACTAGTTATTATTACAATTACTGGTACTATTTTCATTGTGGACGCAGTAGTAAAAGTAAAATTATACTCTCAACAGTATGGTAATTATCTCAAGTGAAAAGAAGTTAAATCACTTTATTTCAAACAACATACATGCATAAAACTTCAAATGGCTAAGTTATATGTGTTTTGGGGGAGACAGTCTCTCAGAGACTATTTGGAATTTAACCTATCTGTTTAGCTCCTTCTCAACAATATTAATTAGATATGGCAATATATAATCCAATACATTTATCCTAACTCTGTAGCTTTCATATAGGTATCAGAAATGTCCATATAATTCTTCTCTTGAAGCCAAAGTGTGTCTTCCTGAAATATATCAACTAGGGTTCTCCATGGACAGAAAGATTGCCATATGTCAGCAGTAATCCCTTCACTTGTCCTTAATCCGAGGCAACATATTCATGTAAGATATCTAACCTGGTTTGAATTTGATGTTACGAGTCCCTGTTCCATGAAACTGACTTCCCGCAGCCAACTTACTGGATCAGCTGCATTTACAATTGCAGCACGGCAAAATTTTCTGGTCAGTAGATTTTGTGTGTGCTATTACTTTACTCCTAA
>NW_023654520.1:5000-10000 GCF_015228065.2 Penaeus monodon
CTCCATATCTACACCGTAAAGTTCGTATAATTATCTCTATAATATATATATATATATATATATATATACTATATATATATATCTGAATATATCACTCATATATACGTATGTATCTCGCTTCTTTTCTGTCTGTCTGTTTGTCTGTCTGTCCTCTCCTCTCCTCTCCTCTCTCTCTCATCTATATTTAATAATATGATATATATACGTAAAACATATATATATATAATATATAATATATAGATATATATATATATATACTATATCTATATATATATACAAAAAATTAAAAAAAATTTAAATTTAAAATAATATATATTATATATATATATCTATATATATATATAGTTATATGTACTATTAATATATTTTGTACACACACACACAAACAAAACACAACCACCACACACAGCACTATCAAACACACAACACACAACCCCAAGGCACACACACAAGCACACACACACCACACACAACACACACACACCCACACAAACACACACCCACACACACGACACACAAACACACACACTCTACACACACCACAACACATAATATTATATATATATATATAATCTATATTGTTACGGCTGGTATGTCACTAGAGAATTCGGGACGAGCAGCTCCGCTGAATCTAATTTCTCCAAGGCGGTAGCCAGAATTAAGACGATAAGTCAAATGGCCTGATATGATGGCTAAATACCACTAACACAAGTACGTTTAAAATTACGTTAAAAGTACTAATTGTGATTATCTAGTTTTTCTTCTGTTCATTCACTGTTTCATTCCATATAAATGGTCATTAAGTGATTTAGGTTTGCACATATCATTAAATGTTAATTATTTTATGAGAGTCTTCCATTGATGTATTTATCATTCATGTAATTAATAGGTACTTTCATTATTGCATTTTGTATTGCTTTTTTATAATAAATGTATTAAAGTCTCTTCAATTATTATTATATTGATTGTCACAGATTTGGTAAAATCCATAAATCATGATCACAATTTTTTATTTATTTCCTTCACCAAAAACAAAGCAAAAAACACACAAAACACACGAAACAAGAAAATACTACCTATGCGATGTATTATTAAAATATAATATTGCCCTAATCTAGACAAGAAATTACCAATAAAAGAAACAGCAGCCGGCAGAGAGGTCTCGCCCAGGCCTATGGCGAAAGGAGGTAGTGCCGAGGCAATTCTGCATGAAACAGGTAGCGCTCAAGACGGTGGGGGGGGGGGACCTACTGCAGGAACTACCTAGTTCCACTAGTCCTGCCTTTGCGTTAGCCCCTTTTTACTATTAATTTTACTTTATTTAATACCCCTCCGCCGCAAGAACAAAAACTTTTTCTCGTGCGGGAAAGTTAACTACCTAGTCTAGGCAAACACTTGTTTAAATAGACGGAGTGAAGTAGCGTACTACTCTGTCCTGTCCCTTTCGCAGATGTCGGGCACGGCGGGCACACTGATTGGTATAACGCCTCAATCTTGAGAGTGGCATCCGCAAGATATTTTGTTTGCGACTAATATGAAATTTTTTAATTGATGGTTTGTAATGTTATGCCCATCTTAACACTCGCAGTTTCTAAACTCACTTCTCAATAAACGTTAAGGGGAACGGATTATGATCAGTGGAAAATTTTCAACAGGATGGATAGAACTAGTTAAATAACTCTAACTTTTCAATGGCCAACACTATTCCCAAAGCCTCTTTTTCCGACGGTGGCTAAGACTTTGATATGTCTTATTTTATAAGAAAAATATAACACACTGGGGTCTGGGCGGCAGCCTTTACTTCCGTCTCCTGCAAGAGGACCGCTCCCACCACCAAAAATTGTCACTGTCTCGCGTCCCTCTGTAATTGCAAACGGTTTATTAATGTCATTAGCCTGCAAGAACGGGAGCCGTCCATAAGAGGTGCTTCAGGGTTTCAAAAGCTTGCTGACAATCATCTGACCACATGAATTCCCGTTTTAGTACTCAGCAAGTTTGTTACAGGGGCAGATACCTGAGAGAAAGTTCTTACAGAATCGTCTGTATAAGCCAGCCTCCCATGAAGCGCATCAAGCCTTTTCTGTCCTACGGGCCGCGGGTACTGTGAACAGCTTCCACCTTTGCAGCTATACAGTGCGACCTGGCCCTGACCGATCACGTGCCCAGGGGTACATGGCGTGTCCAAATTCACTTTTCTGTAGGTTTTTACCGTGAATTGGCGGCCGACAGGGCCGAGAAGAGCGGCCACGCAAGCGGACCACATGTTTCCTCCCCAGGAGTCGCTCCAGATTTACGAGGTCATTCGAGGTAAACAACGACGCCTTCCAGTCCGCTGTCAGGTAATTCATGAGTCGCTGAAGGTCGCTGGGGCGTTTTCCTCATCCCCGAACGGACGAACCCTGAACTCGTAGAGGCCGGTAGGAGTGACAAATGCAGAAATTCGGCCTCGCCTCTCAGTCACGGAACTTGGTAGTAGCCCTGGAGAAGTCCAGTTTTTCGTCAGTAGCGTGCCTGTCCCCAATCATCAATGATGCATTCCATCCTCGGAGGGAAACGAGTCCGCCACATTTACCGCATTCACCGTCCTGTAGCCATCCCCACACAGACGTAAGTACGGCTACTCTTGGAACTAGCACCACGGGTGAATGCCCAGGGGCTAAGGCTTGGAATTATGGTCCCTGTTCTTTTCAGGCGTTGACCTCTGCCTGTAGGAATGCCCTCTTCTCTGCATTGACTATAGGGAGCTTGGGTACTGTTTGAGCATCCCTTGTCTCAACACGTGGTTCCAGCAAATGGGCTAAAAGACGAGGTACATCACTGAATAGTTTACCATACTCCTGTAGAAGAGAACCAATTTTGCTGCTTGGGCACAGAAAAAGATCTTAAGTTTAATCATCAAGTTAGCTAAGATAACTGATTTGGTGAGATTAGGTTCTACCATGAAATGATTTCATTATGTTTCACTACTGACGTTAGAAGGTACCACCTGGAAACCTCTCTTACATTTGTCCTATTTTCTTCAATCACCCCGTTCAGATACATTTTTCAGGAGTTCACATGACATGACGTTGTTTCTTACGTCCTCTTAGGGGTTTTCAAATTACATAATTAAATCACTAGTTCGTTTAAATACGAATGGACCCACATTCGAGATTGAAGAGGCTGGTTAGCAAGAGGTAGCAAGGCCAAAACTAAATCACCCTTATTAAGCTTCTTCTTCAGTATTATGTACTTTATCAACTGTTTTCTTTCATTTAGCCTGAGCTTTACTCAAATTCATTATGAGCTATTGAAATAGCCGTTTGTAATCTTTTTTTAACTTTATTCACATAAGACCCCATAGGAATTTCTTCCCTCCCTCATTTAACCACACTCCTTTAAGACTTCAGTGGTCCCGCACTTCCCTGGCCGTAAATTATTGAAATGGTGCATACCCTAACTCTCTTGAACACTGCCCGTCACCGAAAATATACGCAATCTATTCCTTCGTCCCACTGCGAGAACCAGTCTCTAAACAAAGGCTTTAATCAGTGTCTTTAGAGTATAAGTGAACCTTTCAGTACCCCTTGACTCTGAGATGATATTACGCTGGATCTGCCTGCTGTATACCCAAGGACTTCATGACTTGGGTCCATACAGTCTGGACGTAAATTTTGACCCTTGATCTGACTGTCTACGTAGGCAGACTCACCTGGTGAAAAACTTTATCAGGCTTAGTTAAATAATGCGTCTGAGGGGAAAGCTTCAGGATATCTGGTGGCCACATCCATTATATTAACAGAACTTGTTACCCCTCCGTTTAGATCTTTGGAAGGGGGCCTACACAGTCTACCACCTTTACTGAAGGCTCTCTTAACACTGGGATAGGTTGCAAGGGATATGGTTTTATGCAGCTCCTTGTTTCCCTTTACTTGACAGATATGGCACGATTGGCAATAATACTAACATCTCTCTTCATTTTCGTCGGCCAATAAAAATGAAGCTAAAATCTTGTAAAAAGTTTTCTTGCTCCCAAATGACCCACTAATGTCATGTGCAATGTTCAAATAACATCAGTCTGCACGGGACTTGGGAATTACAGATCTGATGTACAATTCTTACTTGTATCGTCTCAGATATATTATAGGGCTTATATTTAACGCATAAACTAACGCCTGACTGGCGATAGGAGCACGTAGGGTAATTTTCAAGTTCACTATTCGGTAATCCTATCATAAAATACTTCAAATCGGGATCTTTAGTTGTTCTTCAATTAGTTTTTTCTTTAGTAACCTGGTGGCCTTTGAATTCAACTGTAATCAGATTATTCAGATGTGCAATTAACTTAACTTTAGCAAGGAATCGAAAATATCAGCTAGAGTACATTCCTCAGTAATTCATCACAAAGGGCTTCTCATCTGACAATGTAGTAACCGGTTGTAAAGCGCTTCGATAGAGGGATGTTCTAGCGACTTGCACTCCGTTGACATACACGCAGGTAAGAGGTCGGTACTCGTCTCTCTAAATCTACAGTGTTGTTTTTCTTTCTTTCCGGGGGGCGGGAAAAAGTGATCACCACAGGGCAAGCCACTCTTATCACCACGTTATCATTACCCATAGAATGAAATGCCATCACTGGTATCCTATCAACAACACCTAACCTTACATAACGCGACTATTAAATCAATTTCGAGGTAAACTTCACAAATGGTATGCTCGTGACCTATCAATCCATTGATAATTACCATGTCTCCAGTGTAACTCAGGGTTAGGACAGTCCTTTGAGCACCAATTATATATCTGCCAGCCGAGTCCCGTAAGGTTAATAGTGACTGGGAAGAAGACGTGCACGATCCATCAGCACTAATAACATCCTGTAGAAAAAAGGGTTTAAATGAAGGAGTCGACTTTGCAGTATTCTGTATGGAAAGGGAGAAAGGCCCATGATCAAGCTTATCCCCATGGTATTTTAGATGCACCTCTTTCTTATTATTAGCATTTCGTGAAAATATGCGTTGTTT
>NW_023654520.1:15000-29915 GCF_015228065.2 Penaeus monodon
GGTTTTATTAGGGTAAGGTTAGGTTTTTGGGAGTTTAGTTAGGTTAGTATAGTTAGGGTAAGTTGTTTGGGGTTTGGTTAAGTAGTTTTCGTTTAGTTTAGATTAGGATCAATTTTGCGTTATGTTATATTAGAATATGTTAACTAAGATTAGGTTTATTTAGGTTTATGTTGATTATCTTAAGTTTAGTTAGATTAGTTAAATTATGATGGAGTACATTTACTTAGGTTGGGTTAAATGATGTACTAAACCAAAGCTAACGTAGCCCTACCGCTACCCCAACTAAACCAGACCTAAGCCCTAACTAAACTGCACTAACCTAAAACAAACATAAGTTAAACTAACCTTAACGAAAAACTAACTAAAACCTA
This sequence comes from Penaeus monodon, assembly GCF_015228065.2. Classification (NCBI taxonomy): domain Eukaryota; kingdom Metazoa; phylum Arthropoda; class Malacostraca; order Decapoda; family Penaeidae; genus Penaeus; species Penaeus monodon. The sequence continues at coordinate 15,372 of NW_023654520.1, forward strand.
ACCCTAGCTACTAAAGCTGAGCTAACCAAACTTAACCTACCTAATTTTACAAAAACTGTAACTAATCTAACCATAACTCATCTACCTACTCTAACTAAACAATTTAACTCATCAACTTTAACAACTAATAAACTCAACCTACCTTATTCAACCTGACCTAAACCTAATCTAAACAAATCTACCACAAATCCTACAATAACTAAACTTAAACTAATCTAACCTAACTAACCTAACAAATTTAAGCTATAACTAAACATCACCTGGTAAAGCCTAAGTAATCCCCATAACCTTGCCTAACTAACCATCTCACCGAAACCGAACCTAAAATCTAGCAAAACTAGCCCAAACTAACCTAATCTATCTGAAGTAAGTAAAATATTCAAGCGTAACAATCTAATCATAACCTAACTAAACCAAATCGAATTTCGCTCTACTTAAGCTCATCTAAGGAAAATAAAGCTAACCCATCTTAACTTAAAACTAACTAACCAACCAACCCTACTAACCCTTATATAACTAAACCTACTTATCCATACTCACCTATTAGCTCAATCTAACTTAACCTCCGAAACCTAATCTACATAAAACAACATAACGTAACTCACCTCTTTATCTAAATCAATTAACTTAAGCCGAAACCTAACCAAGTATCCCTAAACTACCATAATATAACGGAACTAACATAAAATAAACCTAATCTGTTAAAACCTAATCTAACATACATAACCGGACAAATAGCTAACCTATTCTAACCTAATTACAACCGAAGATAACAACCTAACCTAGCCTACTAAATCTAACCGAACTAACTTAATATAACCTTAACTAAACCTAACGTAATCCTAAACCAATAAACCTATGCTAACAAAAATAAATACTTAATCTATCCCCACCTAAACTCATTTAACCTAACCAAGGCTAACCTACCTAACTTATATAAAACTACCTAACCTAACCTAACTATACCTAACGAAACGTAGACCTAACCAAATTTAACCTATTCAAACCTATCCCTAACATAATATAACAAAAAGCAATGAAATCTAACGTGACTTAAACCTAACCAAGATACTAGGCAGTAGATAACACAAATAGATAGATGGGCCGGTACGAAGGCTGACCTAGATAACTAGGTAGGTAGATACGTAGGTAAGTAGATAGAATTGAGGTAGGAAGGTAGGTAGATAGCCAATTATTAACTGGACATATAAATTATACAAATATACATCTTATACTCCACAGACCACATCATATATGAATAATATACATAAATGGAATCTATATATATATAATAATAATATAATATATATATATATTTTAATAATATATATATATATATATATTACTTATATATATATACACCTGTTACATTACACACACGATACATATGTATGAAAATACAATAACTACCTGTCTATTTTCTACGAATCTTCTATCTATATAAATACTGAGTGTATGTATGAATGTATTTATTTATATCTATGTATATGCATATATATATATATATATATATATATATATATATATATATATAGTACACACACTAATATATAATGTATATGTACATTCTGTATATTTTTTTTTTCATATACATGTGTGTGTATGTGTGTTGTGCCTCTGACCCCGCCCACCTCTCATGCTGCTCAACCCAACAGCACACGAGCTCATACCCTCGGCGACTCTCTTTCCTTCTCACACCTCCATGGCACTAAGCTTCGCCCTCACATAGAGGCTCGACACATAGCATTCCAAGGAGGAGGGGGAAGTAAGCTCGACGAGGAGGAGGCCCGCCATTGGATCATCCATCGTGAGTCTTCTCCATTGGGGGAACGACGACACTGCTCGAAGGCGCAGCCGGGACTTCGGAAGGAACAGAGAAGGGAAGAAAGCGATCCAAATAAGACGAAGCATAAGGGAATAATGAGACAAGTGACAACAAAGAATACGCAAAGGGGACGAAGCGATCCAATAAGACGAAGCATGGGGAGAGAATGAGACGAAGAAAAAGGAGAAGACGAAAAATAGGAAGAAGCGATCCAAATAAAAATGGAACAATTCAGGAAGAGAATAAGACTAATGATATAAGAATAGAAATACTTCTCTTTTAATCTTTATATATGGAGAAGGTATAATAATTTGGCAATAATGATGATAAAGAAGATAATAATGATTAATAAGATTATATACCGATAATAATGATAATAACGATGATGATAATGATGATAATAACATAATCACTTGCCATTTATGAAAAAAAGGATAGAGAAAAAAAAAAAACGAAAAGCTGCAAAATCCGGCGAAATGTGTCTGTTTTGTAAAACGTGTATATGTACTAATATATATATATATATATATATATATAATATATATATATATATATAATTTATAATATATTATCTATAGTATATTATAATAATATATATATATATATATATATATATATATATATATACTATATATATATATATATACACTATTTTACACACACACACAGACACACAAAACACACAAACACTTCCAACACACACACAAACACAACACACACATACATATATCTTAGTATATATATATATATATAATATATATATATACATATATACTATAATTTATATGTATATATATACACAGACACACAAATATCTCTCTACCATCTAATCTATCTATATTATGTGGTGTGTGTGTATGTGTTTGTGTGTGTATGTGTGTGTGCGTGTGTGTGTGTAATCTGTATGTGTGTGTGTGTTGCGTTTGTGTGGTGTCTGTGTGTGTGTTGTGTGTATACACACACCCCACACATATTTTATATACCACTACACACAAACCACATATTTATATACACACACATATTCTATATATATAATTATATGTATATATTATCACAGACCCACAATATCTATCTATCTATCTATCTAACCTATATATGGGTGTGTATTGTGTGTGTGTATGTGTTGTGCATGGTGTGGTGTGATCTGTATTGTGTGTGTCTGCGTTTGTGTGTTGTCTGTGTGTGTTGTTTTGTGTGTACACAACACACAGTTATATATACCACACACACACACCACATATTTATATACACACATACACACCACACACCACACATATATAATGTGTATTATATATATATATATATATATATATATATATCTATATATATTATAGATATTTATATTTATAGTATACAATACATATATTACACCACACACCTCAAACTCCCCAAACATATGCACACTCTCTTTATTTTATACATATAAACAAAAAAATGACCGCACACAATAGATATAACTATCAATCTTTCTCTCTCTCTCGTCTACACACATACATACACACATACACACGGGTATATATATATATATATTATATAACTATATGCATGGTGATGAAGCGATGGTGTGGTAGCCTAGATAGTGTTAAGTGCTTGCGAGTGCCTCTTCGCTTTGCAGCTTCCGAACCCTGTCTAGCCCATGCGAAAAAAGGAGCAGCTTCGCATAAGGATTATCCCCTGCCAGTCACACAGCCTCTCCATCATATAAGAATTCTGCGTGCCCTCCTCGTGGCCACCATGGTAAACTTGGGTACCTTGCGGTCCAGGCTAAATCTGTGGGGGATCTCGGAGCAGCAGGAAGTGCCCCCAGAGGTAGCGGAGTTATGGCCCACCGGCGTGTGGACAAACGCTCTGGCTTCGTATCAACTCCTGCCCCTAGCCACACCCAGGGTAAATGGGGGCGGCTCGGGGAGGTAGGACCTTGCCAGTCCTCCTCCCCCCAAATGACCCTCTGGCAACGTCACGGATGAATGTTAAATGCGGGGTGGAGGGGTGTTGCCCCCCCCCACAGTAAGGCGGGGCTGTGGGGTCCCGCTGGGAGGGCAATGTCGGGGTGCAGGATTGGGACGAGAGTTTTACTCGTCCCGCCTGCGCCCCGGCAGGCGCCAACCCCACCATGAAGCTTGGTGGGGAAAGCCCTCGGAACCCCCACAGGATGATAGGCGGTCCCCACAGCCTGCCGCCCCCCCTTTATCTGGGGCTGTGTTTGGTGGGGGCGGGCAAGGTGGCGTGCACACCGGAGTGCCCCCCGAGGCTTTAACCTCAGGCGTCGCTTTCCGGTATGCGCTTCGGAACTCCGTCCTTGGGCGGCAGGATGAGCGGTTTACCCATCCTGCTAGTCGCGGGAATTGAAGCGACTGGGAGTTGAGTGCGTGCCCTCTCAGAGGTGAAGAATACCTGGTAAGCGGCACGATCAGTGTGGGTGGTTACACCTACTACTGTCGGGCGCAGCGATTGTCACACCTCCGGGTGTAGCCATAAGCCATCTCCAGTCGACTTCAGCCTGCGGTAGTCGAGGTGACACACACCCCCCAACCGGTTGAGGAGCGTATCATGGCATTGCGACTGAAGCAGGCTTTTGGGCTTCATGTCTCGTATTGCTGTAGACGCTCCTACCGATGTACATAAAACCGATGGTGAAAGAGGCGTCTACGCCAAACCGCCATCTGTGCAGACGATTGCCCCCGGCGAGACATTCCGCATTGTTCTTGCGACTTCAATGCGGTAATCCGCTGTGACCGAGCTGGCTACGAGATGTCGTCGGCCCCCACTGGCTTCGTAGCTGATCAGCAGCGAGAATAGCCTCCTTCTCCGGGACTTTGCTAGTTCCCCATAACATAGGATCTCTGGCTCCTGGTACCATCGCTCCAACTCGCATCGCTGTGACATTGTAGCGATACGGGTAAAGTGGGCAAGGGAGATCGACCAATTCTTAGTCGCACTCGATGGAGGATCCTCCAGAACTGCAGGGTTTAACCGGAGTGCTGAGATTCTGTGGCGACACGACCATAGGCTGCTTGTGGTGCTACCCTGCGGTTCCACTTCAAAACCCCCGTCCCTCCAGTGGCCACCCTACGGTGTTTCACTTGGGACAGACTAAGGGAGGAGGAGTGTGCCCTGGGTTCGCCACGCAGGCCTCTGACGGCGATTGTCAGAAACCAGCAACCTGACAGGATCCAGTTTGCTTCTGTGGGAGTCCTTCAAGCTCGCAACACTCGAATCACTCTGGATTCCATTGGCGTACGCCCAGGACAACAAGCATACCATCTCCCTGGAGACATTAGAGCCACTGCGCGTGTCCGCAAGGCTCGCTGAATGGAATCAGTCTTGCGTCGTTCCTGGTGCGTAGGGCTCAGGACACTGGCTGAGAAGGGACAATGGAACGTTCATCAGGAATCTTGCTGAGGAGGTCGAAGTCCATTTCTTGGTAAATGACCTTCGCCCCTGCCTACCAAGCCCTGAAAAACTGAACCCTAGCCCCTCCTCACAGATTGACTGCAGTCCGATCAGCGGATGGATCATCTCAGATCATGTTGGGGTTCGTGAACGTTGGGCTGAGTATTTTGAACAGTTGTACAAGGTGCATCCCCACAGTTAGCTTGGATCAAGCGATGTCTCAGTGCCTGTGCCGGAACCCACCCATCAGCGCGACCTCCCTACCCTAACAGGTTAGGCTGGGCGATTTCCAATCTGAAGAGTGGCAAGGGCTGCCGCATATGTGAATATCCCTGCTGAACTGCTAAAGGCTGGGGGTGAACCTATGGCTCGGGGCCTGCATCAGTCCTGACTGCATTTGGCAGTCTGTACCTTACCTCTGACTGCTGAGGGGCGTGGTCCTCCCTCCTGGAAAGGGGAAAGGGGATCGATTGGACTGTGCCACTACCGTGGCATTACACGCTCAGCATAACCAGCTAAGGTTCTCCGCTCACATTCTTCTGAACGATCCGCAACTCACCTACTGAGGCACCAGAGACCGGAGCAGTCTGGGATTTACGGGCCTGGCAAGTTCCAACATAGACCGTATACTAGGCTTCGAATAATTGTGGAACGCCGTCGTGAGTTTGGTCATGGTTGCTTACAGCCAACATCAACCTCAACTAGGCGTTTGACCGGTGCAATCGGGAATCGCCTATGGGAATCCTGAGGCTCAAGGGGATTCCGACACAGATTACTGCCTTGATAGCAAGCCTCTATACTGGTAAGAAGGTTGCTTAAGTGTGTTGGGGTATGTCTAACTCTTCCCTGTTAATTCAGGGCGGTGAGGCAGGCTGTGTCCCTTGCACACCCACACTTTTTCAACACTTGTATTGGACGGGATCATGGGCAGAGCACTAGCCAAGTCAGTGCGGAGCAACATAGGCCAATATTAAGTCTTCGACCTTGGACTTTGCCGAACGATGTTTGCCATCCGATCTGAGTCCATTGGAGTCAATTTGTGGCGGCCCTTATGCTTTAGCAATGCGGCGGAAGCCCCCTATGCTTCAGAGTCCTCCTGAACAGACCAAGATTCAGGACTTTGGGGCCTGTTAGGAACCCGTTCAGTCGATCCATGCTCGCGGCGAGGACGTTGAAGTCACAGAAGTTTTACATCCTTGGTAGCGTAGTCCATATCTCTGGGTTGTCAGACCAGAAGTAAGTAGACGGATTGGTCTGGCACAGGAGCCATGAACTCGATCAACAGAGCGTTTGGAGATGTCGGTATCCTATGCAGAAGGACCAAGCTGCTGTGTTTTCAAGGCCTTGATACTTCCTAGTTTTGCTCTATGGAATTCGAAACCTGGACGCTATCCAGTGCTTGGAGTCTCGCCTTGATTGCCTTTTGTAACAGTCCCTTCACCGGATTCATGGGTACAGTTTGTCAGGACACTGTTCTAACCGGGCGTTACACCCGTGAGACCGGCATGTGCCTTTACTTGCATAATCCGGGATCGCACACTCACATGCCTATATGGCCACCTAGCTCGCCTCCCTATGGACGAACCCTGCTCACCAGGTTGTTTCTCTGCGAGACAACCCTGTGGTGGAGGAGAACCTTTGGGACGTCCTACGGGATCATGGCTTGGGCATCTAGACGAGACCTGTCGTGAGGGAACTAAAGATGGGCCCGTGTGCCTTCCTTGAGACTCGCCGCGAAGGGATCCTCGTGGCTGGGAAGCGAAGGGTGGATGCGGCCATGCGCCGCCGTCGCGTTAGCCCCTTTTTGAATGAGGGGTGATGATGATATATATATATATATATGTTTATATATATATATATATAATATATATAGATATATTTCATGTATGTACATATATATAATATATATTATAGATAATATATATATCTAATATATTTTAAATATATATATATTATAGATATATATATATATATATATATCTATATATTATATATATATATATATATTATATATATATATATATATATATAGTGTGTTAGTGGTATGGTATGTATATTATGTATATAATATATATACATAGATATATTTTATATAATTTATACATAAATTTGTATAGAGTATACAAAAAGCACAGAAATATATCGCATATATATATATATATATATATATATATACCTATATATATATATATATATTATTATATATTATATATATATATTATATATATTGCCATATCATATATTTGTGTGTATATATATATTACTATATATATATATATATATATCTTATATATAATATATATATATATTATATTTATACTTATATAAATAGGTTATAAAACATGTTTATTACTATTGTTATTATTATTATTTTTGTTATTATTAATGATCTTATTATTATTGATTGCTTATTATTTATTATTATATTATTATTGTGTATGGTTTTTTGTTGAGGTTTCACCTCTCCCCCCTACCAACACCCTATTTCCCCCCCCCCTTTCCTTGTCCCGATACTTCTATCCCTCTCGTACCGTTCTTATTCGCACTCTCTTCCCTTCCCCTCGCAATTTTTTCCCTTCCCTCTCTACTTCCACTGTAGTTTCTCCCTCTTCTACTCGTTGTCCTCGCTTGTTCTACCTTTTATGTCTATCCTATACTATCCTGTGCTCTATCCTAGTCCCAGCCTCCCTGTATCCTCGACGCCATTTCCCCTCGTACCCTCTTTTCGCACCCTCTTCTTGTTCCTCTTCCTCACTTCTGCGCTGATTTCCCCTTTTCATTCCTCTTTCCCAGTTGCACTACCTCTTACGCTTACCATTAACCCTATCCCTCCTGCTCCCATCCTACCCCTATCCTACCCAGTATCCTGCCGTAATCATAGGGCGAGTCGAGCACAGCCGACACTTCCACTCTGCCAGCCTCATTTTTCCCATTATTTTTATCTGTGTGTTAGCTGGCTTTATTACATAATATTTGACGTTTCTTTAGCACCTTTTTTTGTACTTTTTATAATAAACTTTTATTGATCCTTCCGTTATCCAATTCTTTTTACGATGCTTCAATGGTGTGCGGAACGGTGATATCCCACATCTGCTGCGAATATCTCTTTTTTTATCTCTTGAATTTTAAATTCAGTTTTATTTTTCAATGGTCCTATTTTTACTTATTCATCCTTGTTAATTTTCTCTTTTATTAGACTGTGAGAGAAAGGTCACTTATTTTAGTATTTTTATTAATGACTCACACAGAACGGTTGTACGTTTTTTTTTTTTTTTTTTTTTTTTTTGATAATTGTAATTTTACTATTACTTGTGCTAATTGTTTTAATGTATTTGATTTATGCTTTATCTTTGTATATTTTCTGTGTAATTATAATATTTCCTTTTTATTATTTATATGATTTTTTGTGCTACTCTTCGTCCCGCGGAGTCATGTTACCCCCGTTTTTTTGCTTAATAAAAATAGGGCTCTCTCTGGACCTCTAGTCTCAAGTTTTTTGTTTGTCGACCAAGACAATCCTGCCACGATCGTGCGATTCCTATCCAGGCGGGAAGTCTCGCCAAAAACGCCGTCACTGTCGTAGTGTTTACAAACCCCCGAGTCACGCATCGTAAAGATCCTTTGCTCTGCTCCTGAGATCACAGAAGCTCCTAACTCGTGGGATTGTGATGTTTAACACATCCGTCCCCACCTATATGTGGAACCTGAGAGCTTTATTCAGGTTGACCAGTGCTTGAAATGCTACAGATTTAACCACACAAAACACAAATGCACACACGAACAGAGATGCAGCAGATGTGGCGAACTTGGACACTTCTTTGCTACATGCAACAAGACCATCAAATGTTGCAACTGCGAGGGGAGCATGTCGCCGTCAGTGGGTCTTGCCCAAACGCAAAGAAATTATTAAGACAAAAAGACAACACAAAAACAAAACAACACCCAACCTACGCTTCAACACTCCAACCCTTACAAACATTTACACCCACCACAAAACGACCCAACACGATTCCCTCGAGAAACACAATGCCTCTACCACCTCAATTTCCCCCAAACAACGCCTTCATACCTAACAACAACCCCAAAATACAGACCATACTACACGTAGCTTTAATAGCTGCAAAATACAACGCCAAGAAATTCACAAACATACTCCCAGCATTGTGATCCCCGAGGAAATCTTCGAAGACGAGAACCTGTACATACCTGAGTATCACGCACAAACAAACACAAACACCGAGGCTAGAGTGGCGACCACCACTCACCACAGCCCTCTACCTCTCATGCACACGTACTCCAACAACCACAACCACAACGCAAACCAAGAAAACTGTCACAAGAAAAACTACAATAACACAACGATCACAAACGCAAACTCCCTTCACCACTTAACATGCACCAAAAAAAAAAAAAAAAAAAGACAAAAAGACCCTCTGCTCACGGAAACCCCGGAACCGTCCACTCCTCGTCGTCGTCATGACGACACCATCATCGGGACTCCAGCAGCGGGGAGAGCCTCCACATCGACCTCAGCCCTGAGGTTGAAGAGGGGGCTACCGCGCTGCCTGTTCCCCCTAGGGACGTAGCTTCCGTCCTCCCCGTCAGGAAAGACTTAGGGAGACCGCCGATTCCCGTGAATTCCGTGCCTCCCTCTCCCAGGAGTCCCTCCCGGACCCCGAAGAGACCCAGTCTGGAGCTCGTCCTCGATCTCGTTACGGTGAGCAGCAAACGCCACGAAAATAGGTCACCGTCATCTCGTCCTGCTCTGAGTGGCATGCTGACAATCGTTCAAGTGAATGTAAGATCATTTTATAACGTAAGACACGTATTTTACGACTTCCTAGACCGGGAAAGTCCTGACGTCGTTCTTTTAAAGTCCACCTCTATCACTAATTCCTATGCTATTAACACTTCGGCTACACGTCAAGACAATCACGAAACGGCTGGTTTGTAGGGTCCTGCATTCTCGTAAAATCCACCTTTCATTTCGAAATCATCTCGCCTCCATTCATTCATCCTGATTTCATGGCTATCAAGCTCTTCACCCAGCAGGGCCCTATAATGATTGTCACTGCCTATATCAGATCCCAGTCAAATTTGCCTATTCACGATTTCAATAAATTATTTAATTATAATAATCTCCCAGTCTTCTTTGCCGGGGATGTTAACGCAGCACACACATCATTTAACCACACATACAACAACGCACACGGCAGACAGCTCTTGTCTATTTTCGAAACAAAAAGACTCCACTACATCGGACCCGACTTCTACACCTCATTCACATCGAGAGGGAAGGGCCGCCCTGATCTCGTTTTCGGAACAGAGCGGCACTCCCCTACCACGCACACTTACAACCTGGCCCGAACTTCGTTCTGACCACATACCCGTCATCATAAAACTTTCAATGACACCTATACTAAACAAAGAAACAACATCCTTCACGTACAAAAAAGCAGACTGGGATGACTTTAAATCTTACCTTGCCAGTCAAAATTTTAACCTCAACCTTGAAAGAGAAAACATTCTCGAAATAGATAGGCATTGGCATCATCTTTTCGCTTGGATATCAGCAGCAATGCGCCGCGCCATACCGCGAGAGCGCTATAAGATCCGCAAATCATTCCATCCAAGCGAGAAAGCCAAGTGTCTCCTGACCTGCTACAGGAATCGTTTCCTTCAAAATTTAAATCACTTACATCGAGTACGGTGGGACCTCACTATCCGCAGAAATCACATCATAAATAGTTTTGACAATGACCACAAAAATTCAGTGGCAAAATTTAATTAACAAACAGAATCTATGAGAGTTCGCACTCCACGGGAATTTTGGCAATCAATTAGACAATTAAAAGTAGTAACTTCCCCCCCTTCACTCACCTCCTCAAGGACAACAATCAAATTTCAGATCCCGTGGAGGTTATCAAAATTTTTCATGACCATTGGCAAACTGTTTTCTATCCTCATGAACCCCACCCTCTTTTTAATGATCACTTTCAATCCATCAACACCTGGAGCCAAGACCACAGGTAGAAACAGAACCAGAGCAGATTATCCACCTGGATAATCTGGACGACACATGCGAACTCCGTGCCCCCATCTCGCTGGAGGAGGTTAATCAAATAATAATGAGGTTTCCTCGAAAGGCTCCGGCTCCTCTCAGATCGGACGTGACGCACTCATTCATCTCCCTGACAACGTTTTACGAGCTATGACGCACTAATATAACACTTCCCTTGCCTCTGGCTACTATCCCTCACCTTTCAAAACTGCTTTAGTGGCCCTTATCCCTAAGCCAAACAAAGACCTAACTGACCCCAAGAATTACCGCCCAATTAGTTTACTAGAGACATAAGGCAAAATTTTTGAGAAATTAATTAACATCCCGACTAAGGCGGTATCTCGACAACCATGACCTACTCTCTTCAAAACAATTCGGCTTCCGCTCTCACCGTTCGACAAATGACGCACTGAACATATTGACTAACTACTGTCTTAACAACAAAGACGGAGACTAAACACGGTTCTCGTAACCAAAGACGTGGAGCGAGCCTTCGACACGGTCTGGCATGCTGGCCTGAAGTATAAACTGTGCACAAAATTTAATTTTCCCTTGTGCACCAAGAAGCTGCTTTGCAGCTTCTTGGATGACCGTAAATTAAAGCTAAAATTTAAAGGCAAATTTCAAGACACCATTCAATGCACGCAGTGTACCTCAAGGCAGCATAATCAGCCCAACACTATACATATTATACACAAACGACCTCCTCGACCCCACATTTCCCGATTCATTGACGCTTCTTTACGCCGACGACTGTACCCACTTAGCTAGACATGATTCGCTCGCTGGTGTTGTCCGACGAATCAACGACGAGCTTGGCACCGTCTCGAGGTGGGAGCACAAATGGCTTATCAAAACTAATGCGACAAAAACAAAAGTTCTCTTTTTAAACCCTAGACACAACCCTCCTTATGATCCAATACATCTAAACTCTTTCGACAGACTACAAGCACCTCTTCAAATAACACGCTCTTGCACCACCTCTTCAAATAACACGCTCTTGCACCGTGCTCGGTGTAACCTTCGATTACATGTTTAGATTTCATTACCATACCAGTAAAAAAAGCCACATTGGCTAATAAGACCTTACAATCGCTTTAATCGATTTAGATGTGCGGCCCCGCGCACGAAACTGCACCTGTTCAAAGCCATTATACACCCTCTTCTCACATACGCCCCACTCACACTTACACTCGCAGCACACACAAACAGAAGAAAACTGCAAGTCATCCAGAATAAAGCTCTCCGCTGGATCTACACTATAGGCTGGGACGAGTTTGTTACGTCATCACAACTTCACAAGAGAGCTTCTGTGCTCCTCTGAACCTCGTGTGCGCGCGGGGTTTGTAAACAACTCGACAAACTTCGTCTTTGGCTGCCCGACTGGATAGACAAGAACAATGTCTTTCTCCAGGAAGGAGAACGGCCTTGGCCGCGATTTCTTTGCGCTAGATTGGGGGCGAAGAACAGGAGCCAGTTTTTTGAGCTCGGCAGCAACATCTTAACCACTGTGAACTTTCTTAATCTTCCTTCCTGCCTTTCACCCTCCCTACCTCCCTTGTTTCGTTTGTTTTAAATGTAGCTTGCTTGAGAGATTTGCGAAGTTCTGGCTTCGCTCGAGCCTTTCACTTATGGCCCGGTAAGGATAAGGATAAGTCTGATATGCGAAGCTTAGCTTCGCCGGGGCTATGCCATGAGGGGAGCCCGGCCTGTGTCGACAAATGCCGACTCGCTCACGTGTGTCAGCTGGTGCTGACTCGGCTGAACCTAGTCCTTACCCACTGTAGTGCCCAGCCACAGCAGTAACCTCCAGGCGACAATTACAAACTTCTCGCGCCTGGGCGGGCGCGAACTGCCGACCCCTCGGATGAGAGGCCGACACGTTACCACTGTACTAGCCCGGAGGCTTATGGCCCGGTTGCTGCTGCTGCTTGAGATTTGCGAAGTTCTGGCTTCGCCCGGGCCTTTCACTTATGGCCCGGCCTGTGTCAGCTTTTTATGGCTGTCTCATTTGTTTGTCTGACACTCGGTGCTTACCGTGGCGGTGGGATTGCCAGCAGGCGCTCCTGTAGCCGTGGTGTAAGCATCTTGCATAATCTCTTTACCAGCACGACGGCTGTGTTCTGCAGGCTTTGTCTTAGGAATTGCGTGTGCACGCAATTCTCTAAGTAATGTACAAGTGTGGCGTTCGGCTCGCCGCAATGCATGCAACACCTCTCTTCACGTTCTATGGTTTGTATAATCTGCCATGCACAGTGGTAACCTAGGCGCATTCTGTGCAGAATGACTTCGATACCTCTGTTGTTTATTTCAGAGAGTGCCAGTGTTCATAGCCTGTGGCATCTGAGTACCAGCTGGCCGAGGGGGAATATCTCGTTTCCTCTCTGTGAAGCTGCAGGAGGAAGGAGTTGGCCGTCACCGTACACTTCCTCCTAAGTAATTTTCGGCTCAGATGTATTATCATGGGATTAGGGGGCATACCCCTGCCGATTTCGGCTAATCTGTCAGCAAGCTCATTGCCTCTGATCCTTATGTGGCTGGGAACCCAGTTTATAATAATTCTTCTACCCTGTGCAAGAATCCTCTGTGCCAGTGTGAGGATGGTAGTCAGAAGGTAGATGTTGTCAGTGGGTTTGCAAGAATTAACGTAAATACTGGAATACTGGAATGACAGGGAACAGCGAATTTTTGATTGAATGAAAATCATTGGACCGTGTATATTATTTAGCTTATACACTTTTCTTTGCAGATAAGTTTCGAATACTTAGAAGTATTCGAAACTTATCTGCAAAGAAAAGAGTATAGTATAAGTGTATAGTAAGTAAAAGTTATTGCAGAAGTTATTGCTTTCAACAAGCATAACCCTAGAGTGATTTTAATCTGAAATCCATTTGCTTTGTTGTGTCAATAGTACGTTCCAATGAAGCAAAATGGATATGTATGCTAATTAGCAAATTAAGTGTATAAAGATTACATTTAGATTAAGTTGGTTTAGGGTAGGTTAAATTTCGCTTAGGTTGGGTAGGTTAGGCTAAGATGGGTTAGGTGGGTTAGGTTAAATTAGGTTTCGGCTAGGTTATGTTTATTACATTAGGTTAGGTTAGGATTATTGTTTATTAGTTTAGTTTAGGCTATGTTATACCATGTTTATTAGATTTGTTTAGGTTAGGTTAGGTCAAGTTAGGTTGGGTTCGGTTAGATGATATTTTAGTAAAAGATTGGGTTTCCTCAGAAAGGTTAGATTTAGTTATGTTATTATTTAGTT
>NW_023654521.1:0-2500 GCF_015228065.2 Penaeus monodon
AAAAACGGGAAAAAAAAATGGGGGAAAAAAAAGGGGGGGGGGACCTAAAAAGGGGGGGGGGCCGTTCCAAAGGGGGGGTTAAAAATTGTGAGGGGAGGGTTCAGTTCAAAAAGAAAATAACAAAAAAGGGGTAGACTGGTGCTGGGGGGGCCCGAGGGGAGCGATTAAAAAAAAATATATATATGAAAGGGAAAAAGATAAAAACATGAAGTAAAATAGAGGTTTTGATAAATCCTTTTGCAAAAAGTTTTATCCTGCAACACATATTTCCCTTTTTTCATGGAAAATCAAGTCGGGCATCACTATTGCAAAAAGAGGATTTATTTGACCCAAAAAAAAAGAAAAAAAAAAAAAACATCAGGAAATGTAGTCGCATGCTTTATCTTTATATATATTATATAAAAAAACTGGGTGTAAATAAAGCAGGTGGGTGATCAAATTCGGGAAATTTTTCGTTTCATCCAATGACAGATTTTTTTTTTCTCTCTCTTTTTTCAGCCCACGCGCTTTACCGAAGAAAAATTACTTTTTCGATTTCAGAGCAATAACCCTCTCCCTCCCGGAAAAGGGTTGTATTGGGGAAAAACTTTGCTTGGCCTTCCGCTTTTTCTGTTTTTAGAAAAATGGTTTAAAAAAGGGAATAAGAGTTCCTTTTCCTAGTCCTATTCGTGCCACTTGACTGAGCCACTTAGCCCCTTTCTCTTCTTCGTAATAAGTGTCAAATGCCAAAAATTCGCTCCTAGTCACTGGTTTTTTGCTTTGTTTTTTAATTCAGCGGTTTGGTTGTTAGCTCTTAACAGGTGGCTTTTGGTAATGGGAATGAAAATGACGTATTCCGTGAAATTACCTATAAACTCCATATCTTCGTAAGGGAATTGACATTGCTTAAAACTTTGTTTCATGTTTCTAATAAAAGGGATCACAGCCCCCTCCCCATACTGCTGAGGCGTCCCCAAAAGAGGTCGCGCTTCGATTCACCTTTTTTTTTGGGGGGGGGGGTGGGGGGGGGGGGCTCATACTATTTACCCTGATCATACATAATCCCATGTTTTTTCATTGGGCACCAACTCATCACGCTACCTATCAGGCCATGAAGTCTTTTTACACGGTCAGTTTTTCCAAAACATGTTCTCACAGATTAAAAATTGATTCCAGTAAACCCTAAAAATTTTCCTCCAATATTTCACACGAGTGTTAAAGTGAGGGACAGGGGTTATGGTTATGAAAGTTATGTATGGGGATAAGGTTTTGATGTCTTTTTCCACAGTGCCCCCTACCGTAGTAAATTTGAGAAACTGAAAGGAAAAGGGGTAAATTTCATTCGAAGATGAATTTTTTTTCTTGCATTTTGGTAATGCGAGTAAAATTTTCATTCATAACTTTCTTAAAAAGATTATTCATTTACAATAAAATTCCTGTCTCTGGATCGATGGAGCGCTCCCTTTAGAAAATTTTTACAACGTTTCTTCAAAATTGGACCAAATTTAGTCCAAAAAAAAAATGACTCATGATTGCAATCAACATGCATTTAAAAGATCTCCATCAAAATCATCCCCCCAAAAAAATAAAATAAATTAAATTATCCTCAAAAACCCCTTCCCCGAAATAAGTATTTATGCCAACAGACAGGAAGAGGGGAGACTTTTTTATCTTTCAATAAAAAATTTTCCCGGGTTCAACAGCGTAAGGGTGGAGTTCTATAGCCTGAGGGGCATTTTTTACCGTGTTTTGCATCTCCACAGACTCGTTAAAAAATTTTTTACAGCAATTGGGAGGAAATTTCCTCTAATATCGTCAGTGATTCTGGGGGAATTTAGCAGGCTACTCCCTGGATCATACCGTCAGCGCACTGGATTATGCTATCATCATGTGATTATATCTTTTGATGCGTGATTAATATGCGAAGATTATTTTGCAATTTCGCTTATGTTATCTTTGGGCCAAGGTTAAAATTTTGGCTGTACGGCCTGTTTGAGCTCTAGTTTACCGGTGTGGAAAACGTCTATTCCCTATATTTTTTTATTATTGTCCGTATGCATTAGGGGGCTTGGAATCCCTGTGTATGGAACCTTTTTTGTGAAATACTGTTTGGTCTCTACGAGGATGTGGCTTCTTATTTGGGTTTCCCAGGAAATACATAGAGTGTGTACGTATGTTTGTTCTCTCTCTCTCTCTCTCTCTCTCTCTCTCTCTCTGTCTCTTTTTCTCTCTTCCTCTCTTCCTTCTCTCTCTCCTCCTCTCCCTCTATCTCTCTCTCTTTTTCTGTTTTGACTATGCTAGCAAAAATTTTTCTTTCTCATATTTTGAAAGGGGGGGGATTTTGTCCCCCAAGAGAATATTAGTAAAAAAGCCTAACAAAAAAGGGAAAGACGCGTTTCCCCGGGGCCAAAAAAGAGGAAAAAAAACTAAACGTGGCCTTTTAAAATAATTTTTTGGGAAAAGGTGCGGATGTATGCGAAAAATTCTCATAGGAAAAAATTCGCTCGAATTCCGAAGGGGG
>NW_023654522.1:0-4562 GCF_015228065.2 Penaeus monodon
TATATATATATTATATTTATATATACATTTATTTATATATTTGTGTGTGTGTGTGTGTGTGTGTGTGTGTGTGTGTGTGTGGTGTGTGTGTGTGTGTGTGTGTGTGTGTGTGTGTGCGTGCGTGTGGTGTGTATGTGTGTGTGTGTGCGTGCGTGCGTGTGTGTGTGTGTGTGGTGTGTGTGTGTGTGTGTGTGTTGTGCGTGCGTGCGTGCGTGTGTGTGTGTGTGTGTAAAGAAAACGAGAGTTATAGAGACAGAGATATAGGTAGAGATAAAGAAAGAAAGAGATTGTCGCTGATTTTATTAGAAACCATTTCACGTTTTCCGTAAATATGACAGCCTAGCACACATATATTCATACACAAATAGTGAAATATTCTAGACCAAGGCTAATAAAATAGCATATAAGTTATTCTAACATCTACCCCACAGGTATTTCCAAAATCAAAAACACAAAGCAACACGATCAGTAGGCACGTATCCTTCGACCATAACATAAAGAACTACACTGAGTGGGGGGAGGCAGGGGTGGGGCAAGGGCAGGAGGGGGAGGGGCTGCAGACCCGAGGGTGAAGGGCGATGGAGAAGAGGGGGAGCAGAGAGGAGGAGAAGAGGAAGGGAAGAGAGAAGAGGAGAAGGAGAAGAAGCGAAAGAGAGAAAGGAAAGAGAGAGAGAGAGAGAGAGAGAGAGAGTAGAGAGAGAGAGAGAGAGAAGGAGGAGAGGAGAGGAGAAGAGGCGGGCGAAGGAGAATAAAGAGGAATGGAGGGGAGAAAGGGGAGGGGGGAGAGGAGGCGAGAAAAAGAAAAGGAAGGTGGGGGGGAGGGCACGATACTCTAAAGTGAGTGTGACAAGTGAAAGTGATTTTTTCCGTTTCCTCTCCCAAACCGGATAAAACGTAAAGACACATATTTTATCGGTTAAGATACTCTATTACAGGACACAAACATTATTTTTTACTCTTACGCTTAATTTAAAGATTATCTAAAACCTAATCAATTAAGCCATGTTGGAAAATAATGTTCGATAATGCAGTATACCCAGAATATACGAAATGAAAGAAAAAAAAGGAAATAAATTTGTTTTTAAACCGTCTGCGGCAGGTAATTCCCCCTTATTTGCATATAATGCGGTTTAATTGTTCTGATTCATTATTTTCTTTCTATTGAAGATACCTTATTTCAAAATACAGTGCGGAATATTGAATATATATATATATATATATATTATATATATATATATATATATATCTTATATATATATATTGTGTGTGTGTGTGTGTGTGTGGGGTTTTGTGTGTGTGTTTTGTGTGTGTATATTATATATAAAATATATATATATATATATATATATATAATCTATATTATAATATATATATATAATTTTTTAATATATTACTTCCTCCAATACTTCAAGGTGAATATGATTTTAACGACATTTTGGCCTGGTGCTCTTGAGTGTATGTCTGGTGCACATAGACATACACTCATACATAAACACCACACACACACACACACACACACACCACACACACACACACACACACACACACACACACACCACACACACACACACCCACGCACACACACACACACACACACGTTTGCATAAATCTCTTTTTTCTACGCTGCAGCTATTCTAACTCCATGAAACCGCCAAGGAGAAAATGACTCAAACAACTACTAAGGTCTTTTTCCCGTATATTTAGAGGCGCGAACGGTACAACGGCAACGCGAGCCTCTGTTATCGAACGCCTGCTTGTAGGCCCGACTAATGTGGGTTCGGGCACAGCTTAGTTATCAAGAAATGTCCATTTTGGTGTGCATTAGCTTGGTTTCTTACTTTCAGCTTTGATATGAATAATGATATACATAAGCATATTTACACTCACATACACACATCATACCGTTATTGATGATGATATATTATATATATATATATATATAATATATATATATATATATCATATATATTATATATATATATATATATATATATATAATATAATCTGAAATGTTTTCGTCCACCAAAGTTATGAATAGAGGCAGGAAAGGTAGATAAAACGACAAAAAGGCCGAGGTCAGACAATGGTTCACATGGAGATACTCAGTCCCAACCGCACGCCCCTTCCCCCAGACACCACGTCCCTAATCATCACAACTACACAAAGAACGAGAGAATCTTTAGTCTTTAGCTGTTCTTTCGTGCTGAAGGAATGCATTTGGAGAATAAACAAACTATGTACGGTTATGAAGCGAGGGCTAAAACCTCTTACATATTGTATGACATATATTTTACATCATCAAACGTAACTTCGGAAACATCATCTACACTGGAGAATAAACTAACGATACGAAAGAGTTGCTAGGAAACACGTATCGAGGGATGAGGAGGAAATACCGTGGCCCACCGTCCTCCATTCACCATTTAACCAACAAGAACATTCAAACGCCCACCTCGAATTGGTTAAGGATGTGAAGAAGAATGAAGAATTACCCTAAACGAAAGGTGTGTTGATATTAAACTACTCTTTATTATCATCAGAATTAAGCATTTTTATAAGTGTATCGAAATGTTTTACATACGTTCACCAAAATAAATATTTAATAAGTTTAAGAATGTGCATCTCACCTTTCCTGTATTTATGCTAATGGTTCACTGATATAACAGGTGCGTACTGTTTAAGATACAAGCCACTTATGAAGACAAGAGAGACAGCGAGATATAACTAACATGAAAATAAGACTAAAATGGATCCTGGTAAACAGCCTTCTGAATACCCAGTGCCCGTTTAGCACTCTGAACTTGATGACATGACGACCTATGAGTTGTTCACATTCTTTATATCATTCTATCTATTCATCTGTTTTATTTTTGAGAGTGGCGATCATAATCATGCCAGGCCCGTGACAGAATTCTTGACCCGAAAAGGAAACGAAGGCGCGAATAACCTTAGCACTAGATACTAACGTCGGATCTCTCTCTCTCTCTCTCTCTCATCTCTCTCTCTCTCTCTCTCTCTCCCCTCTCCCTCTCCCTCTCCCTCTCCTCTCTCTCTCTCTCTTCTCTCTCTCCTCTCGTCTCTCTCATCTCTCTCTCTCTCTCTTCTCTCTCTCTCTCTCCTCTCTCTCTCTCTTCTCTCTTTCTCTTCTCTTTCTCTTTCTTTTACACACACTCACCACTCCTCTCTCTCTCCTTTATCTCTGTCTCTAACTCTCTCTCTCTCTCTCGTTTTTAATGACAATAAAGCTCTGAAATCCTTTACAGAGATATCTTACCTGTTTCTCATTTTCCATTTTCATTTGATTGGCAAAAAATGAGGATAGTAGTTTTTCAAATATGCTATTACCTTTTTCTTCTATATAATTGTTTCCTTTTATATGAGTGCCATGGAAATCTCAATGCATTTCAGCATTTGGATTTTGCTTCTGGAAAATATATTTTTTTTATTGTACGATAGTTGGTACGATTCTTTCATACATAGTGGAATTTTCTACCACTTGTTACTGCAGCAGCATTTAAGATGATGTTAATAATATTTTTTTTTAACTGTATGTTGGTTGGTAGGATTCCTTTAGACACAGGACTACAATGATTTTTAATAACAACAACATTAAATATGTTTTATGCTGAGGAAAGTCATTGTAGTGATATCCTTTGCCACCATATTGAAATTCAGTCACTGTGAGGATCAGAGGATATAAGTTACCTTTGAAAGCTAGTTATTATCTTATTTTTCCCAGTAGTTCCTGCTTACCTACCCAGGTCATACTGTCTCTAGGAAGTTTTAAGATATTCCCAGCTTCTGTTATAATATAAAAATACATTTTGTTTTTCCTCTTTTAAAGGCTACAAGTCCTCTGCAGTTAGTTTTGAATCCCATATTTTCAATCTTTTAGAGCTTAAAGAAATAATAATTGCAAGGGTTTTACTTGTAGATGACTGTTATGAAAACAATACTAGTGATGGCAATGAAAAATGATAATTATAATAACACTGATAGGAAAACTAATAAAATATGATAGGGAATCTTTATAAGTCTACAGATGTAATTTTTAAAATATTAGGTATTAGTTACATGAAATAATCATGAATTTAATCTAATGTGTACTGTGAATGTATAAGTAATTCAATCAAACATTAATGAGTTTTGAGGAAAAAAATACAAAATCAATATATATTTATATATTGCGCACATCTAATATTATTTACAAAAATATACATAGATACAATAGTTCAATCTGCTATGTATAATGGTAGCAGATGAATAATAATACAGTATTACAGCCTATACATATTTTCTGCTTTTTGTCAACATCGCATGACTAAACATTGCAAAACAGCTTTCATATGAATCATGCAATTTTATCATGGCAACACAGAAAATACTCAAGAATTTTCTCTTGAGATATAATTCATAATTCACAATCATAATCCCCTCTTTATTTTCAAAAAATTTCCAGGGGATTATTTATAGAAGACTAATTCTGTACAAATTTGTGTGCAGTATCTACCATCTCTTATCTAAGAAACTGAAAATCTGAAACAGCCAAAAAATCCATTTCC
>NW_023654523.1:0-4561 GCF_015228065.2 Penaeus monodon
TTTCCCCCCTTCTCTTGCTCTCTCTCCTCTCTCTCTTTCTTTTTCTCTCAGGAACGCTTTTCTTGTTTCTCTTCTCTCTTTCTTTTTTTTCTCAGGAACGCTTCCTTCTCTCCCCTCTCTCTCTCTTTTTTTTTCTTCGGAAACCTTCTCTTTCTCTCTCTCTCTTTTTTTTTCTCTCAGGGAACCTTCTCTTGTCTCTCTCTCTCTCTCTCTCTTTCTCTCAGGAACGCTTTTCTTCTCTCTCTCTTTTCTTTTTCTCTCAGGGAAGCTTCTTTGCTCTCTCTCTTCTCTTTTTTTTCTCTCAGGGAACGCTTCTCTTGCTCTCTCTTCTCTCTCTTTTTCTCCCCCAGGAAAATTTTTCTTTCTCTCTCTCTCCTTTTTTTTTTCTCTCGGAACGCTTCCTTGTCCTTCTCCCCCTCTTTTCTTTCCCCACTTTCTTTCAGGTACGCTTTCTTGCCTCTCTCCCCCTTTTCTTGCTCTCTCTCTAAAAACCTCTCGGGCCTCTCTCTGTCCTTCAAAACTCCTTTCTGTCTGTCTGTTTTTCTGTCTGTTTTATTGTCTGTCTGTCTGTCTGTCTGTTGTTGTCTCTTCTCTCTCCCCCTTTTCCCCTCCCTCCGTCCCCCTCTTCTCTACTCTCCCTTTCCCCCCCTCTCTCTCCTCCCCCACTCTCCTCTCTTACTTCTCCTCCTCTCCTCTCTCTCTCTCTCTCCCTCCCCCTCTCTCTCCCTCCCCCCCTTATCTCTTACCCCTTACCCCTCTTCTCTCTCCCCTCTTCTCTCTCTCTCTCTCTCTCTCTCTCTTCCCTCTCTCCCCTCTCTCCCTCTCTCTTTCCCCTTCTCTCTCTCTGTGTGTGCTGTGTGGTGCGGGTGTGTCTCATCACAATCTTGGTGCCCCGTTCAAATCCCCGCCCCCAGTGGATTTTCCCCCCCTTTCCCTTCACAAAGGGGGTTTATGTGGAAGCAAAATAAAATAGAAGCTGTCACCCCAAGAATATCCATGTAAAAAAATAAAATAAAACAAAATTATTTTTATTTTGTTATCTTATCAATTTTTCTCTTTCTCTCCTTTTCTCCCCCCCCCTCTCTCTCTCTTTTTCCCTTTTCCCTTCTTTTCTCTCTCTCCTTCTCTCTCTCTCTTCTCTCTCTCTCTCTCTCTCTCTCCTTCTCGCTCCCTCTCTCTTCGCGCTCTCGACCCCCTCCCACTCTTTTTTTTCCCCTTCTCTGTTATAAATATTATATATTATATAATATATATATATATATATTTATATTATATATTATATATATATAATATATATATATTATATGGTGGTTTTTGGGTGTGTAACATTTTTTCACTGAATGCATCTCCCTTCTCCCTGCTGTGGTCCGTCCGTTGTGTGGCTCCCTCGCTTCGATCTCTCTTCTGGTTCCGCAAAAACGAACGCTGTCTGTCCGAAAACCCGATCAAACGCCCTCTCGGCCACAGCTGTTGGGAGAAAAAAAGGTGTTTGGGTCGTGGCTTTTTGGTTCACCGAAAACCCCTTGGGGCTCGGACTAAAAAATTCCGTGCTTTTTGGAGTGGGCGTCAACTCCTCGGCTAGCTCGCCGAGAGAGATCACGGTCGCATGTAAAAAATGCACGCCCGCGAAGAAAAGGTCTATGTTAGTATTTATGTTACCCTGCACGGAAGCAATTTGCATTGGTACCCCAGGCACCCCTGCACATTGTTATTTAAGCACGAGAGGAAAACCGCCCCCGGCCTCGCGATTTGCCGTCCATCCCGACAGGAAAAGGGCCATGACGAGCAGAAGATGAAGGTGGGAAGAGACATTCTCGGAAAGAAAGTGTAGGTTTTTTCTTCGAAGGGGAGTCGTCCCAGTTTGGGGTGTAAAAAAATGGGGCGACCTGGTACAGTTTCGGAAAAGCTTAAAAATAGTCCCACTAGAGAAGCCTCCAAAAGCTTAATTTTGAAGTCGACTCGTGAAAAATGGAATTTAAAAAAAATAAAAAAAAAACCCTATACACCTAGGGTTTTTCCCTAACGCAGGACATTCACCGAAAAGAAAACTCAGAACGTAACCTGGCCATCCGGGTTTCTCAGTTGCGTCACTGGTGAAAGTACTGCCACTCCCAAATTCGTCTTTCGGGCGCGGGGATGCGGGGGTCGCGTGACTCAGAATAGGTGCGCCCCCTGCGGGGGGAGGCCAAAACTATTTGGGTGTCGGGGTCTTCACATATTTCCTTTCTCGAAATACACATCCTGGATCCTTCGAGCGCCCAGGATCGCAGGCGATTCGCGAACGACACCAAAAGTGCCTCGTTCCGATGCCAAGATCAAGAGCGAAGCATCTCGCTGCGACGGGCGATCCCCTCGTGCGTTGTCGGTCGGCACGCTTCGGGCTTTTGGAGCCCTGGGGGGGTTTTTTCCCACTCCGGCCTTTTATTCGTCTCGCTCATTGGCACTAAGCATCTCAGTGTATAAAAAACTACTCGTGTGCATCGAAACGCTTGTGAGATAAAGTAATACGCACTCTCCCATAAGGGAAAACCCTGCCCGTACTTGAGCGCTGAGGACGCATCCAAAAACCTTCCGCCTCGTCTCTTCTGCCGCGATCCGGAGTCTGCCCCGATGACCGAAACTTTTCCCCAAAGAAATGAACATTCCTCAGCTAAATGTTAATTTTCCCTGAAACGATGGAGAAATAATCCTATAAAGAGAAAGTAGGATTTTCTGTAACACGGGGAAAGAATTTACTGCCCTAGGGGCCCGGGGAATGCGCCCCAAAAGACTGCGCAACGGAATTTCCCTTTTTTCAAAAGGTGTTTTTTAAGCGGAAAAGAATGCCAGCAAAAAACACGTGTTTTTGGAAAAAATTAAATATCCGATTTATGCCAGAATAAAATTAATGAAATGTAAAAACTTTCAAAGTTTGTTTTCCTTTTTAGCTTGTACCTCACCCATCACAAAAACGCGTTTTTCTTTCTTCCACAGGCAAGCAAGCGCTGCACAGTTCCGGCCCCAGTCATTCTCGGGTAATAAATTCCAGTCATATTTTGCCCAAAAGGCATCTGTGGGGAGTCCCTTGGGTTTTCTCCATGGGAAAAAACGCCGGGTTTAAAAACTCTCCGTGCTGTTCCAGTGTGAAAAGAGGGTGAAATAAACGTCGGAAAAACATTTGATGCGTAAAGGCGCGCTTTTTTTCGGTTTTGAGGTAAATTTTGGGGCCTTTACAAAGTTGAGGGTAAGGATCTCCTTTTTCCCTCCCCTCTCTCTTATAAAACACACATTTGTTTTATATTATTTATATATAAGATTATTTTATATATAATAATATATATAAATATATATAAATATATATATTATATAAATGTATGTAATAAATATAAATAATAATTAAAATAAAAAATAATATATAAAATATATAATTTTAAATTACATATATTTAAAAAGTAAAATATATAACACAATTTATAATTTTATATAATATTATATATATATACATTATATATATATATATAATATAATTATATAATATATATATATATATTATGCATTTAAAATTTTTATTTTATTAATATAAATTTATATACATTTAAAAATTATATAATTATTTTAAAAATATTATTCATATCGTTTTTATATATTTAATATATTATATAATATTTATATATTTAAATTTTTTTAAAATTTTATTATATTTAAAATATTATTTCTTTTTATTATATTTTTTTATAATATATATAAATTTTATTTCGAACTATATCAATAAAATATTATCTAATTGTATTAATTTTTATTTTTAATTTTATATATTTTTCTATATTAAATTTTTTATATAATTTTAAATTTTATTTTAATATATATCTAATTTTTATATATAATATTTAATATTTAAAATATAATTATATTATTACTATTATATATATAATATTATAAAATATTATATAATTTTATATATAGAGAAAAATATATATTAAATTAATATATATAATTATTTTATATATATTAAAATATAATATATAATTTTATATATAATTAATATATGTTAAAAATTATTAAAATCCCCCTTTTTTTCTTTGATATTAGGAAAAAAAAATCCCTTTTTTTGGGTTTAATTTAAATAATTATTAAAAATAATAAATTAATATATTTAAAAAATATTAAAAAGGGATTTTATAAAAAATTTTATTTTGAAAAAAAAAATCTTCTTTTTATCTAATCTACTTTTACTTCTTTTTCCTTTTATCATCTAAAAAAAAATTTTTTTTAATTTTTATATTAAATAAATTTATAAACACCAACACAAGGGTTTTTGGGATGAAAAAAAAAGAAGAGAGAGGGAGAGGAAAAGGAAGGGAAAAAAAAAACATTTTTTATTATATTATTATTATTATTTTTATTAAAATTTTTATTTAAAAATAAAAATTAATAATAAAAACAAATATATATAATTATATATATATTAATATATATAATAATTTTATAAAAAAAAATATATATATTATATATATATATTATATATATATATACAAAAAAAACACACCCCCCACACACACACAAAAAAAAAAAAAAAAAAAAA
>NW_023654527.1:0-2500 GCF_015228065.2 Penaeus monodon
GGGGGGGAACAACTCCTACAACGCGAAACTATGCAGAATCCTCCCACCTTTTCAACGCAAAGGGGGGAGATTAGGCTACTTCGACGAGATTTCAATATATATATGTATGAATCTGTTGGGGGAAAAAGTCGATAGTTCTATCAATTTAAATCTACACTGTAAAAAAATTATAAGATAGACACATTGAGAGCCAGTCCAGGAGATCTGCACATGGTTTCTTGATCACAAATGGAAGAACTGACTCATATACATACGCATAATGTGGTGAATATTATTATATAGACAAAAATGACGACCAGTACTAGTTCCAGTATTTTGAATACTGAAAAAGGGTAACTTCGTGATATGGCGTTATGGATTACTCGGGAATGCACGCGTTTTGAAAGAAATATAACCTGCTTCGCAGAAAATGAAAACAAATGCTTTTTAAATTCTAGTAATATTAGCAGTGCAGTAACATCAGACTTTTACTACAGTCTTGGAAAGGTCTTCCCCAGCTCCTCGCCTGCATTTCAAATACTCTTAGCTTTTTCCCTTTTAACACACAGTTCTCAGCAGATCAGGCTCAAGAGGCAGTCACGAAAAAATCGAATTTCAAGGCAACCCCCCAGTACCCATTAGCCTAAACATTGACAGTAGACTAACTGCTCGCGACTGCAGCAAATCAATAAACAAATCTATATTGGCACATCGCGAAGAGCTGAAAGAAAATCTATGATAATACTATACAAGGTTTCTATTAGATCCAATTTTTTTTTATGAATCACCCGTGAATAATGCGGCGCCCTTGAAGTTCTAGCTAGTCGAATGCAGAGAAATTGTATGCATATGTGTTACTGCGAGGCTGTAGGTCGAGGCTGTAGGTCGAACCTAATAATGTTTACCCTCCCCTCGTATATTTGCGTTGAAGAAGGCGCTAAATTATGCAGCCAGGGTGTCTACTCACCTGGCTTGGGTTGATATGACATCCGACTCTTTTTCATAGTCGTGTGTGTTAGGCCCTGGTGGCGGCCAAGCTCCACCCACGGTACGAAGAAACTGGTTGACACTGGCGAAAAAGGGAAAATACTGTACCAATGGAAAGCTCAACTTTTAACGTTATTTCCGGAGAAGGTTTCTCTGCAAGAGCGGTTTCAGAGGCTTTGGTGCACTAAGAATTTTGGGATCCAAGGCAAATACCATGGCTATTTCTAAGGGAAAAATGAATATGTGCAGGGATATGTAATGTGAATATAAATGCCAAATCGTACACGTCTTTTCTTCTACCGTTGATAAAGCTATTGATTATGCCCAGGCAGTGACCTCGGCAAAATTATATTTCGCATGAAATGTTGACTTTAAGCTTTAGCACAGGTCGCAAAGTTTTGAAATTATTTTCGTAAGCTACAAGCAAAAAAAAAAACAATCATCTTTAATCATCTGGCACAGACGAAATGTTCACAAATTAAAAAAACCCATTATTGAGATGTGGTCAACCCAAATCGCATAAAGCAACTGGAATGGTGCAGCGCTACCCCAAAATAACCCATAAAACGGTTTTGGCTTAATACCCATAGCCATGTGCCCGTGGGGGTTTTAGCCATAAATCCAAAAAGCAGTCAAGCAATAGGATTCCTGAAAAAATCCAGATGTAGGAGGTTTAGGTTTTACATATATATGTACATTGCATAATTATACATACACATATAGGATATATACATGTCCCCAACACACCACACACACACCACACACACACACACCCCACAACACACACACACACACACACACAACACAATATATTATATATATATATATATATATATATATATATATATTATATATATATATATATATGTCTTACATTACTTTTTACATAAATATAATACTTACATAAAAAATATACATTTATAGATACATACATATATGTCTGGTATATATGTGTAAATAGTATGTATGTATTTTATGTATATACTACATATATAAATATATATATATATATATATATATATATATATATATATATATATACATATATTATGTGTACGTATGGGGTGTACGTGCCTGCGTATGTGTATGTGTGTGTCTGCGTACGTGTGTATAAAGTGGATATGCATATATTTTTTTACACTGCATGAAAACACAAACACACCACACAACACACAAAACACCCACACACACACACACACACCCCACAACACACACCACACACACAAACACACACACACACACACACATACAGACACGCACACATACAAACACGCACATATATACACAAATATATTTTTATAATATATATTATATATATATATTATATATTTTAATATATACACACACTTTATATATATATATATATATATATAAAATATATTATATCATATATTTTATATATATATATATTATAATATATATACAAATACATAAATATACATATATATAATTATATAATATAATAAAATATATTACATATATGTGTTTGTATATTAATATATATATAATATATAAATATATCATATTACATAAT
>NW_023654529.1:0-4559 GCF_015228065.2 Penaeus monodon
TTTTTGTGTGTTTTGTGTGGTGTTTTTTTAAACGCATAGAAAAATGGTCGAGTGATTTCTTTTGAATGATCAGGATTAGGGGAAGGGCAAAGTTTAGGGAATGCATTATTCAGTTGGGATGCATTAGGAGACAGAGAAGAGTCATGAAAGGAGTTACGGGTCCTGGTCACAAAGGCACAATAATTTATCATTCAAGCACAAATTCGGAAAGGAATTCTGGGGTACTAAGTCACACAGGTAAAGCTGTCAGGTTCAACCTTGCATTTATTCAATTTTCAATTTGATTATGGAAAATAGGCAAGCGTCGGTGATGCAGAACAAAATAACAAAAGATAATTAGCAGTCATGGCCATTGGCCTCCACCCTTTGTAGTAATAATTATAGTTAATGCAAACAAAAAATAAGAGTTTTAAAATTAAGCAAACCCGTAAGCATTAAAAAGGAGAAATGGCTTCTCTCTATACTGAATGTTGCAAAATTCAAGGTAAAGCGAAATGGTCGATTTGGCTTTTTTCCGAACTGGACCAAAATTGTCGGGTCAGCTCTGCCAGGCCCGGTGCAAGGGATCTTTTGGAGTCAGCCAAATATCCGCCTTATTTTGAAGAATATCTCCTCAGGCCAAGGTCAGAAACACAAATTGAATTTTCGAACCGAAGGTAGAGTTTAAAATCCGAACAACGGCTCTCATCTGTTTTCAATTTCGAGTTTAACAAAAAAAAAAAAAAAAAAATCCTCAAAGATCTTGTCTGTGCGAGGAGCAGGTGTTTCATCTCTCACTATAGCTGTTAACATTATTGCGAAAAAAGTTTTTCTCTGTGAATGCCTTTGTGTCTTGGGTTATATCTGGTTTTCTCTCGTGGAAAATTGGGGTCCGAACACTGGTTATAAAATGTTGTGGCATTTTTATTTGTCTTCTGATGAATAATATAAATACAAATTATCTCTCTCTCTCTCTCTCTCTCTACTCCCCTCCTCTCCTCCTCTCTCTCCTCTCTCTCTCTCTTCCCTCTCCCTCTCCCCCCTATCTCTCCCCTCCCTCTCTCTCCTCTCTCTCTCTCTCCTCTCTCTTCATTCTCTCTCTTCTCTCTCTCTCTCTCTCTCTCTCGCTCTCCCTCTCCCTCTCTCTCTCTCTCTCTCTCTCTCTCTTTTCTCTCTCTCTTTCATACACACGCGCCTTAACCGAGGAGGAGGCTAAAAGTGGAAACAAAGGCATAAAATAAAAGATAGAAAAGATTTAAAAAAAGGTTGGTTAAACAGTGAAAGAAAGTCAGGAGAGGTTGAAGGAAGGGTGGATGAGAAGGAGGAGAGAATGTGGAAAACAAAGTGAAAGGGGAGAAGAGGAAAGGGAGGAGAAGAGAGGATGTGAGAGTATAAAAAAAGAAGACGAAGGGGGAAAAGAAACAATAGGAAAAGGGAAGTATAGGGGAGAGGGAGAAGAGACGGAAATGATTTGGGGTGAAGAAGGGGGAGAGAAAGAGATAAGAAAAATGTAAGTAAAGGAGAGGGAAAGAAACGAAAAGAAGAAAGAAGTTAAAAGGATGACAATTAAGACAAGAAAGGAGAGGGGAAAGAGGAATGGAGAAGAGAAAGAAGAAGAGTACAAGAGAAGGGAGGGGGAAAGGGAGGAATTAAAGGAGAGAGAAGTGAAAGATGAAACGGAGGATGAAGAGGGGAAATGAGGTAGAGGGGAGTAAGAGAAGAGGAAAGCGGATAAATAGAAGTGGAAGGAAGTTTTTTTTTTTTTAAACAGATAATAAGAAGAAGAGAGCGAAGAATGAAAATGAGGACGAGTAAAGTAAATGGAAAAAGGGGAAAAAGAAAGGGGAAGTGAAAAAGGGGAAGAAAAGAAGAAGAAAGAGAAGGAGGGGGGAGAAGGGGGGTATTGATTGGTGGCCACACTCGGGGTGCTTCGGGCCCGAGATGCTGGTGAGAATTTTGCCGGTGGGGGAGGGGAGGGAAAGGAGGGAAAGAGAGGGAAGGAGAGGGGAAAGGTTAGGGATTCTCAGTCTCATGTTGTTTTTTTGCATGTTTGTATATTAACCCACAATGGTATGCGGGGGGAGGGTCCCTTTTCAAGAAAAAAAAAAAAAAAATAGGGGGGGTGGAGGGTGTCTTAAAAAAAAAAAAAAAAAAAAAGCGTAGGGGGGTGTTTTGAAAAAAAAATAAAAATTTTAAATATTAAATAATATATATATAATATAATATATATTATATATAGATAGAAAATAATAGATAGATAGATATAGTAGATTAGATATAGTTTAGATATATATAGTATGATAAATATATATATTGATATGATATATATAATATTATATTTTATATATATATATATATATTATATATATAATATATATAATATAAAAAAAATATGCCTGTATTTTTTGTGTGAAAAAACGTGGTCTGGGGTGCATAGATGACAGACTCGTTTTTGTTGCCTCCTGTGGTGAGGGGTCCTATTTTGGCCCCGTCTGCGTACTGTACTAGCACACGTACGCGTACTTTTTCCCCGTCTGTATATTTTCTATCTATCGGTCTGTCTCATTCTCATTCCCTTTTTGTTCTGGCTTTTCTTTCCCCTTCTCTCTTGTTTCTGTTCTCGTTGCACTATTTCTTATCTTTTAATTTTTATATCCCAAATATTGTTTTTCTCCTCTCTCTCTCTCTTCTTCTCTTCTCTCTCCTCTCTCCTCTCCTTCTCTCTCTCTCTCTTTTTCTCTCTCTCCTTCTCCCCCTCGTTCTTGCTTATGGAGTTTTTCTTTAAGTTTTCCCAGTTTTCGGAGGAAGCTTTTACCCAGAGAATGTCTAAAATGTCACATAAAAGATCTATTTTTTAAAATTTATTCAGTGCGCGAACAGGGAAATATGTAAGCTCACGAAGGATTGGGCGTTTTTTGTGTGTGGGGGTGTGTGGTGTGTGTGTGTGTGTGTTTGGGGTGTGTGTGTGTATGCGCATTTAATATGTATTTTAATGTTTGTATAATTGTGTGTTGTGTGTGTGTGTGGCCCCCAGTTTGTGCGTTGTTTTTGATACTAAAATTTCCCTTTAAGTAATTGTTGTGCTGCGGGTTTCAGGATCTCTATTTTTTCCTTTTCCTCTCTCTCTCTTCTCTCTCTCTCTCTCTCTCTCTCTTCTCTCTCTCTCTCCTCTCTCTCTCTTCTCTCTCTCTCTTCCTCTTTCGTTCGTTTCTCACTAAGCTCCCTGTTTTAGATGTTATAGGGGAAATTCAACCAAAAAAAACGAAAATTTTCTTACTTTTAAAAAAGTCACCCGAAATTTTAATCACGCGACAGGGAAAAAAAAAAAGAAAATATTTTTATGAGCAGAGAATGTACTACACACAAATACTGTTAAGGAGAAAACCTGAATAGCCGGGGTTTTACCCCAAGCTTGCTACCAAAAGGGAAAGGGGTAAAAGTTGCAAGGATTGTTGCAAAAAGGGAACACGAAGACGAGGTAAAGGCTGTTCCCGCGGCGCAGGGGAAGGCGGAGGGGGAAGGAGGGCGGGCCGCAGACAAAAGAGCCCAATTTTTTTATTTTCAGCGAGGTCGTGTTATCACTTTGGGAGGGGTAGATTTTTTAAAAATATCTGCACATTTTTTAAAAACCTTTTTTCAAAAGGGCTGTGGGATGCAAGGGTTTTATTTTTATTTTAATTGATCTCCCCCCCAAAAAGGGAAAATTTGTTTTTTTAGAAAACAAAAAACGGCTTAGTAACAAAAGTAGATTTGAACTAAATTTGTTACTGCACACTGTTTTTAAAAGAGACGGCTATGTAAAGAATAGGAAAATAAGATGAAGTTCGAGATATGACCTAAAATGCGGAAAAGGATCTAAAAATGTATAATAATCTGATGAGCGTAGATCAATTGAACAAATTTTATTTTTTTGCTTAATTCAGTTACCAAAAAAAACCTTTCAAAATTGCAATGCGCACCCTTTCCCGGGCCCGGGGGGGGAGAGTCGAAATTTCCCCCTCCTTTCCGGAACTGAAAAGTAGGACCTTTATCCCAAAAGGGGTTCGAGTTCCCATCGGACTTTTTTTTCTTTCTCAAAAAGTCGGCTGGTTATGTGAAATGTGAAACGGTCGGGGAAATTCAAGGGGGAGGGGAGGAAAAAGGGGGGGGAGGGCGGGCGGCAGAGGCCTGAGGGGAAACGCAGCGCAACAGGAACAACTCATCCTTGTCGTGTGTGTGTGTGTGTTGTGTGTATATTATATATATATATAATATATATATATATTATAGTATATATATATATATATATGTATATGTTATATATTAATTTATTTTATATAATATATATTATATTTATATATATATATATGTAATATATTATATATATATGTTATATATTTTATATATATATAATATATATATATATATAATATATATTATATATTATAAAATTATATTAAAAATATATATATAAACATATATATATATAAACCACAGCACGCCCCACACACACACCACAACACACAAAACACACACACACACACACACACACACAAAACACACACACACACACACAACACACAAACACACACAAACACACA
>NW_023654531.1:0-22500 GCF_015228065.2 Penaeus monodon
AAAAAAACATATAAAAATATATTTAAAATAGATATTATATAATTATTTTATTATTAATTTAATTTTAACAAGCTATATATTTTTTTCCCTAAAATTTGATAAGAAAAGTTTTAATTATTTCATAAAGGGAAATTATTAGGGAAACTTTTCCTACTAAAGGTTTTTTGAAAAACAAACCATTTAAAGGAATCTGAATTTTGGGGTAAAAAACTCTTGTTTTTTTACTGAAATCCCCAATGTTTTTTACTTTACTGGCATTTTTTTTGGAAACCCTGGGGAATATTTTGTATCATTTTTTCTTTTTCAGGCAGTAAATTTTAAATTATATAGCCCCAAGGGATCCCTGAGGTGCCCAGTGTCAAGTAAGGGACATGGCAATGGACTTTGATAAAAATGTTTAAAAATTTAATATGATAAAAAAATAAAAATTTAAAAATAAAATATTATTTTTTGTTGTTTTATTTTTATTATTATTAATTTTATTTTTATTATTTTTTAAATTTATTATTATTATTATTTTTTATTTTATTATTATTTTTTATTTATTATTATCATTATTTTATTATTTTTTATAATTATTACACTATTTTTTTATTATTATTCCTATTTATTTTTAAAAATTAAAAACAAAAAATGATAAATAATGTTTAAAAATTTAATAACATTGATAGCCCCCAATTTAAAAAATGTGATAATAAAAATTTTTTAGTAGCGGTATTTAATTTACTAAAGAAAATAAAAATTAAAAAAACGGGTTTTTTTAATTCCCCCAGCACCATCAAATATCATCTAACAAAATTAAAAAAGGGCAGAAAAACATAAAAAAAGCAACAAAAAAAATAATACGACAATCCCCCAAGCCCGTGAAAATTGAAAATGCCATTAAAAAAATTTACATTGAAAAGGATATTGAGGGATGATTTTTAAAAATAATAGTGTTTAAAATTTATAAGGGAAAAGGGAATTTTGATAATAACATAATAAAAGAAATAAAAATTTAATGAATTTAATTTTTTTTTTTTATTATTTATTTATTTTTATTTTTTTATTATTTATTTTTTTATTTTTAAATTTTTAAATTAAATATTTTTTATTTTTATTTTTAAATTATTATTATTTTTAATTATTTATTTTTTTACTATTACAAATTATTTATTATTTTTTTAATTTATTGTTGGGGGTTGGGTTTTTTCCCTTATTTTTTAGTGGTAATTTGTTTGGGTTTCATCATCATTCCCAACCCTGAAATCTTTTTTTTTTGTTTTTTAAACCCTTATTGTATGGAAAAGAATTCCCCCCCCAAACATTTTTAAATCAGAGGTTTTTTTTCAGCATTTCTTTTAAACATATTTTTTGGTTGAAATTTTTTTATGAATTTTTTTGTCAACTTTATATAATTGTATTTTGGGAAATAGGTATATCAGTGTAAAATTTTAATTTTTAGTAATTCTATTTTTTTGTGTTTTGGGTTTTTTTTTGTAGCCCCAGGGGTCAGAGTTCCCCCCCAAAAATGGGGTGTCACTTTTTTGGGGGGAAAATGAAATATGAAATCCGGGGAAAAAATTTTTTTTTGTTTAGGGTTTAAAAAAATATGATTTAAAACACTTTTTTTGGGGAAAACTGGGGTTTTTTTGGGCCCTTGCCCGCCCAGTAAAGCCTTCCCTTGCGGACCCAAAAAACCCCTTTTAGCGTCGTTTTAAAAAGGCCGGAACCCATGGGGGTTCCTGGGCTCGGGGGAAAAATTTTTTGGGAAAAACCGAACCCCGTTTAAAAGGGCCCTAAAAATCCCCCTTTTAAAAATTTAAGGAAACCTTTTTACTTTTAGGGGGGCCCCGGCCCCAGGCAGCCACCTCTTTTTATACAAAACCCTGTACTGAACAGAGCGGGCCCAGTTTGGCCCGAACACGCCCTTTTTTTCAAAGTTTTTTTTGACCTTTTTTCCATTTTTCCCTTTCCCAAATTCTAAAATTTTTATTAAAAATTTGGTGTTTTTTTCCACACTTTCAGTGGCGAAAATTTTTCCGAATTAAAAATGTACGTTTCCCAATTTTTTGGGTACTCTTTTTTTTTTAACAAATTATTATTGGGTTTTTTTTTTTTAACCCTCCACTCAGAAAAACTTCCCCCGCGCCCGTGGAGAAACCATCGGGCTAGAGATGAAAGACTGGAAAAAAAAAATTTTTATGCAGGGTTTTGAAACAAATTTAATAAAAATTAAACTAACTTAAATTTAAATTCCTTGCAATACTACCAGCTTTTTTTAGGCTTGTTCTTAATTTTTTTAAAGCTCCTTAAAGAAACACTTCCATAAATCCTACTTTTTTAAATTTTGCAGTAGCAATACCATGCTTTTCCCCATTGTTTCCCCCAATTTTTTTCTCTCCTTACCCACATTTCATGAGTCGATCTCGGGAAGGCGGAGGAAATTGTTTGTAATTCTGCTTCGTGCTCACTGCTCCTTTGAGTCAGTTTTCCCTGTTTTCATCTTTAAATCTTCGTCTGTTCTTTCTCTTAATCCCCCCCCCCCCCTCTCTCTCCTCTCTTCTTTCTTTTTTTCCTCCTCCTCTCTCTCTCTCTACTTTGCTCTCTCAGTTCTTTCTCTCACTTAAACTTCCACCCGCTCTGTTGTCCCCCCCTTTAATCTTTTTCTCGCTTTTTCTGTCTCCCCTTTAATCTCTCTCGCTCTGTATTTTTCCCCTTTTCCTGCTCCTTGCTCTCCTCCAGTTTTCTTTCTGTACTTTTCTCTCCCCTTTTTGAAATCTCTCTTTTTTTCTCCCTTTTTTAATTACTTCCCCCCCCAGGTTATCTCTTTTTTCATTTTTTCACTGTTTTTCTGTATTTTCTCTATTTGATTTTTTTCTCTCTCTATCCTTGTATTCTCTTCCCCTTAAATATATCTGCATTTCTCTCTCTCTTTTTCCCGTTCTGCCTCTCTCTCTTTCCCCCCCTAATCTCTCTCCTCTCTCTCTCTCCTCCTTTTTCCTCCCCCCTCTCCTCTCTCCCCTTTTCACCTCTCTTCACTATATACAACACACCAAATAAAATAATAAAAAGATTAAAATTTATAAAAAAAAGATTTTTATATATTTTATTTAAAAAAATATTAATATATAATATATATAGATTTAAATAAAATAAAAATTTATATATATATTAATATTTTAAATTTAATAAAAATAATAAAAATTTCCATACTAATTTTATTAAAAATATATATTATTATATATAATAATATATTTTAAATGTTTTAAATTACAACATATTAAATAAAATTATATATTAATAAATAAATATAATAAATATAGTTTTTACATAATCTAATAAATTTTATATATATATTTAAATTATTTTAAATTTAATAATAGGATATGTATATTCATATATAATAATTAATTTTAAAATATATATCTATTATAATATATTATATAAATTATATATATATATATATATATTATATATAATATATTATTTGTATATACAGATATATATATTTTAATATATATTATATATATAATATATAATTTTTTTTTAAAAATTATTTATATTGTATACACCACCCCACCACCACAACACATATATACATAAATATATATATATATAATATATATATATATATATATTTATATATTAATAAAATTTATAATATATTATGCTATGTATGAAAAATCAAAGGGTTTTAATTCCTGAATGGGTCTTTTCCCTACATTTTCCTCATTCCGATCCTAATTACACCGCATTTCCTTATTTAGGTACACATATACTGTTTTTAGATGTACCATCTAACTTTTATCATCCTACAGCAGCAGCATAAACAGGGGTAGGGAAAAATCCAAACAAAGTGGTATTCTATTATTCCTGATGAAAACCTAGTGATAAAACCCCCGAACTGATGCAATAATTTTGCGGAAAGTTTTTACTTATTTATGTCTCTGCAGTTCAAACCTGCGTATTATTGGGCATAAAAAAATATGGATTCGTTTTTTCTTCGGGGTATTACAAGGAAAGGAAGAATAGTCAGTGAAGCAATTTTCCGGAAAAGGAACTTTTCAGAGATAAAAAAAAAATGTTTAAAAAAATCTGCTCTCGTGGTTTTTTAATGGGGGGTTTGGGGGCCCACTTCGTTTTTAGTAAATAAAGCCTTCCCAACACATTTACCTTGACATTTTCCCCCGAGACCCGAACCAGCTCTTGTTCGTTCTGTCTGTCTACTACTATTAAACTTGTCAAAATTTCTCCAGTATCAAATTTCATATATTGTTGTGTGTTGTGTTGCCCTTTTTTGGGGTCAACCTTTTTAAGTTAATCAATTTAAAATTTTAATTCTTAAATCTGGAGTGCCCACCTGGGAAAAAAACTTTGGGACAAATTTTTCATTTAACTAAAAATTCCAATGAAGGGGGAAAAGAACTCTTTTATTAACAACAATTGGGATAATGGTAAAAATTTACAGACAATTTTTAAAAAAAATGATAGTTGGTTCAATGGGGAAACCCTTATGCCTACTCTTTTACCTGGGGTGCAGGGGGAACGATTCGTCTAGAAATCTCGCTGCCTGCGTTCAAATCCCTCGCCGAAAAGGGGATGGTAACCCGGCCTTTCCCTTTGCAACGGGGGGAAAATTTAGAAGCAAAATGAAACAGGCAGAAATGCCCCACCAAGAATATCCATTGTAACAAATGGAATCAAGTCAAACCTTTTTAAAACCTTTTTTTTACCCTCTTTTTACAGTAGCCGCCGTTATTGTGCATAGAACGAAAAATTTCTTTTTGGAAAACAAAGGAAAAACTTGGTATCTCCTCATTATTTAGATAAGGGCGCATTAAACGATGGGGAAAAATCAACTATCTCAATCAAACACCCGGGGCTTGAAGACTTTTCATGGCGGCCTCCTCTAGTGTTCTGTCGGTTCGCTTTATTCTCGTGGAAAAAAATCTCTGGATTGCCGCATAGCTGCCCCTTGCTCCCCGTGGAAGACAGGGAAGCGAGCGGGGGACGCTAGGGGTTCGACCCGGTCCAAACAGTTCGACTGCGCACGAAATATTGATTCCCTATTTTTTGCCAATGATATTTTAGGATCCCTTTTTCTGACCCAATTGGATACGTTTCCCCCCAAAAGTGGAATAAAAGCGGAAAATTTTGGTTGGGAAAAAAAAATTTTACAAAATGCGGGTCCCCTTTGGGGAAAAAATTACCCACAAAAACACAAAACAACACCACACACACCCCACACCACACACCACAACACACAACACACACACAAAACCCAACCCAAAGATATAATATATATATATATATATATAATATATATAAATTAAAAATTATTATATAAAACAAACCCATATGTATAGGTGTATGCATAAAAGTATATATATATATTATATATATATTATATATTAATTATATAATAATATTATAACCATAATATTATTATAGGTGCTTTGCTGTAAATAATTTATAATATAATATAATTATTTATATTTTATAATATATATTATAATATATTATAATTTTATATAATAAATGTATGGTATGCATATATATATTATAATATAATATAAATATATATATATATATAAATAAAAATTTTAAAATACATATTATTTTAAAAGCAATATAATAAAAAAATTATATATATACTATTATTTATATATATATATATCCCCCTATGAATATGTATATATAATATTTAATATAATATAAAAATATATATATATATATATTATTTTTTTCACATATTTTTATATAATGGGGTATGATTCTGTTTAAAAAAAACAAATTCCCTAAAACCATTTTATAAAAAAAAATGCTTGAGAAATAGCATAAAATGCTTTCATATTTTTCACGAATTTTGTGTTTAATTAATTCTCAATCATAATTTTTTGACCTGCATACAAAAACCGCGGAGAATGATAAAAATGCGATGCCTACCTTTACTTGTCATTGCATATTCCCCCCTTGCCAATCATCGGTTTTAACCTAACTTGGAAAAAAAACGTAGAGGGAGCCCATTCAAAGAGCCCCTTATTATGGAACAGTTTTGGTAAGAACACCTACTGAATTCAAGACAGATCTCCAGCCCACGTGCCGGCGGCACAAATATCGCCTTCGATATACGAAAAGGTTTAGCATCACTGTGACGCAATGACCTCGCACCCGACGTCATCTCCGAAGGGTCCCCAAATGAGATAATCCCCCCTGCGGTCGTAACCTTATTGGTATTCACATCTCTAAAATTATGAGAGCTCCCGAGCGCGGAAACGTAAACTCTATGAACTGAGTACGATATTGGTGAGGGATTCCGTACTTGGGATGCTGTTATTTAAAAAGAGAATGTAGTAGAGTCGCCCCCATTTTCTTTGCATAGTTCGGTTTTTTCAAGGACAAAACAAAACCCCAACAGCAAAAAAATTGATATTTAAAAAATTCCTTTTATTAGAACATTTTTACTTCACTGGAGTGCCCAAAAAAGGGAAAGGGGGTGGCGAGAAGAGATGAGATGGAGAAACTGGAAAAAGAAAGAAGGGAAAAGGGTGTACAGATATATATATGTATTATATATATATAATATATAATATATTAATATTTTATTTATTATAAATATTCATCTCTTCCCCCTCTCTCTTATGTTTGTGTTTTTTCCCCCCCCTCCCCCTTCACCCCGCCAAACATTGGGGTAAGGGGCGGGGGGATAAAAAAATTTCGCTGAATTTTTTTTAAAAAAAAAAAGAATCATACTTTTAAAAACCAAAAAATTCGTGAATATTGGGTTTTTTAAACCCAAATTTGACCGAGAGAATCGCTTTGGGAAGTGATTTTTGGAGATTAATCGATTACTTAGAAATTATACGCTGTAAAAGATGCAATCGGTACAAAAATCGTTCGCTCACCTTGATATATTATATATATTAAAATATATATTAAAAATATATATTTAATTATATTATACATGTATTATATGTATTATACTAAACGAATATAACAATATAGGTGTGTGCATATATATTATATAATATATATAATATATATTATATATAAAAAATATATATAAATAATTATATTTTAATTAACATACATATAATATAAATATATGGGGGTGTATGTGGTGTGTGTGTGTTTTTTTTCCGCCTTTAGTTTTTTCATTACGAACTCCAAATTTGTCGAAAATTAAATCCCACCTGACTGTATTCCAAAAAATTTCTTTGTTTTCTCCTGTTTAAAAAAAATTGGTTTTCAATTAGTTTGCAAGGTTTTTCCTTCATCTGTTTCTTTTTCCTTTCTTTTCGCCATTCGTATGAAAAAGGGGGTCTTCCCCCCCGGCTTTTATTTTCAAGCCCCCCCCCTCTCTTTCCCTTTAAGTTCCCCCCAACTTTTCCATTTTAATATTTTCTCCTTAATTCTTCTATTAAATCTCCCCCTGCATAAAGGTCTGGGGTTCTACATTTTCCTGTCATGTGAGTAAATTTGGGAGGGAATTTTTTTGTGTGTAATGGTGAAGTGGTCAAATTAGATATTTTTCTTCTAAAAAGGCCATTTTGACTTTTTCGTGTGGGGTTTAAAACGTTTTCATGTAATGTAAGTAATTATATTATATAATATATATATAATTTTAAAATTAATATATATATATTAAAAAATAATATATATTTGTGGTTGTGTGTGTGTGTGGTGTGGGGTGTGGGGTGGTGGGGTGTGGTGGTGGGGTGTGTTGGTGTGTGTGTGTGTGTGTGTCTATAACGATAAATATTTTAAATGATAAATAATAGATAGACAGATGGGTGGATAGATAAGTAAATAGATAGATCATCGATAGTAAAAAATTTTTTAGTACTTTTGTACATGTATACGTTGTGTCTATGTGTTATTTTATAACTGACGATACTCATTTTCTTTGAAATCGATTATTTTTCATTTTTGTATCGTAATAATTTGTAATCGATTGCTTTTGATTTTTTTTTTCACCGGAAATATATAGGCTGGGGTAAAAGTTGTACTTTTTAGGTTTTTTTTGTCACTCTATGTCTATCTTTTTTTTTGTGTGTGTGTTTTTGTGGGGTTGGTGTGGGTGTGTGTTTGTGTTGTGTGTGTTTTGTGTGTGTGTGTGTGTGGTGTGTTTGGGTGTGTGTGTGGGTGGTATGTTGTGTTTGTGTGGTGTGTGGGGAAAATGGTTATGTCACCACCCCCCCAAGCAATGGCGATGACGTGGTAAAAGGAGCAAGGCGATTAGATATAACCTAAAATTCTTAATTGAAAAAAAAAGGAAATATTTTTCAAAACCCATGCTTTCTTAAAGAAAAAAAAAAAAGCACCACCTGTTAGTTTTGAAATATACGAGACATTTGATTCAACCTGTTTTTGGGGGGAGAATCTTTTGGGTACGTTTTTGAAATTTTTGTCGATTATAAAAAATTTCACGCTGTAATAAATAAAAAACGATTACAGTAACCGATTACCCCACCACTAGTATCTGTTATGCAAATCTATGTGTGTTTTCATATTTATATCCCATATACTTATTCTATGTTTTGTCCATCTATTTAGGCCTAATTTATATTATTTTAAATATATATATTTATCCTTATCTATATCAGTTATGCCAGGTAATTTTTTCAAAAAGGGTTTAAGGAAAAAATTTTAAAATTTAAATTTGACTCAAAGGGGAAACAAAGCGCTAAAAATTCTTGATTTATTTCCCAAGTAACTGTATGTTTTGTTTTGTAGATTGTCATGTTAAAACTTTTTTATATGGATATTTAACGACATGAATTATCGTTTAAGAAAAACATCCCTTGGGGAAAACATCCCCAAGGGGGGTCTTTCTTTTTTTTTAAAGAAAGTTTTCGAAAAAATTACTTTTAAATTTGACTTTTAGATGGAAAAATAGATCGAAAATTCGTTTTTAAAAAGGTTTTTACCATTATTACTATAATTTCAGGTTTTATATATCACTAACCTAGTTGAAAAAACTTGAACTTTTTAATTCTAGTTTTTTCGCCGGAAAAAAACTTGACGGCAAAACGGAAAAAACGGGTTTGCTATTCGCAAGGTGGGATTCACTTCCCAGCCCCAAATTTAAAACGAAAGTCATTCCTAAACCTTTCTTCACTCCCTCCGTGAAATCTGCGTCCCTTTTTAATGTAGCATCAAGACATGCCCTTTTACCCCGTCCCAGACCCAACAAGTGCCCAAGTCGTGCGTGAGACTGACCTCCTTAGGATAAAAAGGCCAGAACAAAAAGGGTTTATGTTTTTTTCAGGAATTTGGCAAAGCTAGTAGCTAAACTGGTCACGTAGTTTCCGTGAGGGGTCGTAAATTATAGGATGCAGTCTGTTATTCGATTTGTCTTTAAAATCTTATGCTTTTGAAAATAATTATAAATGCACGGGGAATGAGTTTTTGTTTTTTTCTTTTTTAAAAAAAGAAAAAAAATATAAAATGCAAAACCCCCCTCCTCATTTTCCTTACCCACGAAAGACACGGGCCCACACACCCCCACACACACACACAACCACCACCACACACACACACACACACACACACACACCACCACAAACCCACGCAATATATCTATATAATATATATATATATATATATATTAAAAAAATATTAAATTTTATTTTATTAAAATTTTATATATATATATATAATATATTATATATATTTATATATATATATAAATAGATTTGTACATAATACATACTACATACCAAAATACATACCTACAATACATAAATTCCCCACAACATACATAATGCTTCATGCAATATTAATTTTATATTATAAAATATTATATACTATATTATATATAATTATATATATTTTTAAATGTATTATAGAAAAATATATATATTATATTATTTATATATATATATATATATCATATTTTATATAAATTTATAATATATATATTTAAAAATTTATATATAATATAAAAATATTATATATTATTTTGTGTGTTGTGTGTGGTGTGTGTTGTGTATTTATTAAAAAACACTTATATATTTTATATAATAGATAATTATAAAAATGTTTTAAAATATTATTATATATATTAATTTTAAATATATATATTAATATATATATAATATAAATAATAATATAAATTTATAATATTATTTATTTAATATATATATATATAATTTTGAATATGGAAGCAATAGGGAAAAAAGAAAAAAAAAGGGGGAAACGAAAACGACCCCAAAGAGACAAAAACAGAACGATTTACTAAAAAACTGCCGACCCACAGCCAGAAAAAGGAAGGAATCGAGCATGAAACCTCCAACCAAATCCTTGAGCTCTGATCTAGGATGAAAACACCCCCAAGAAAAAAAGGGTTTCCGTTTTTTCTTTTGGAAAATCGATTTTGGAGGCAAAAAAGTGTGCATACCTTAATTTAACAATAATTTGAGAAAAGCAAGAGAATAAAGAAACTTTCTGACACAACAGAGAAAACGAACGAGGGCGATAGACACACGCACACCACGCACAC
Organism: Penaeus monodon; assembly: GCF_015228065.2. Lineage (NCBI taxonomy): Eukaryota > Metazoa > Arthropoda > Malacostraca > Decapoda > Penaeidae > Penaeus > Penaeus monodon. The sequence goes on from NW_023654531.1 coordinate 10,487, forward strand.
ACCACACACACCATCAAGTTATATATATATATAAATTTTATATTATATATTTTAATATAATATATTATATTATATATATATAATAATATATATAAAAATTTTAATATATTTTTATTTTAGGGACATATTATTGCATATATTGTATGTATGTATTTATGTATTTTATCTATATCTTACTTAATCTATCTATCTTCTCTCTCTCTCTCTCTCTTCTCTCTCTCTTCCTTCTCTCTCCTTTCCTCTCCCCGCCCCCTCTCTCTCTCTCCCCTCTCTCTCTCCTCGCCTCTCTCTCTCTCTCTCTCTCTCTCTCTCTCTCTTTCCTCTCCTTCTCTTCCTCCCCTCTCTTTTCTCTCTCTCTATCCTTTTCTCTCTCTCTCTCTTTCTCTCTCCTCCCCCTTCTCTCTTCTTAATTTTATAAAATATAATATATATATACAACCCGTTTTTAAGGAATTTATATGTTTATAAATAATATTTAAAATTATATATATATATTAATATATATATATTAAAATATTATATATACAAAAATAATTATTGATTTATACATCCAACACCCTCTCTCTCTTTCTCTCTTTATATTATATAATTATATATAATATATATATTTAAAAATTTTATTATATATAAAATATATAATAGTTTTTATATGTATGTTTACATGTTATAATGTAATATAATATATTATAAATATATATTAAAATATATATAATATATATATATATATATATTATATATAATTTATTCCATTTAGTAAGTGTGTAAAAACAACAAACCCCAAACAAGAATATAATGTATGTATTGCATATTTTATTATTATGTTTAAGTATGTAATTATATTTTTTATATATATTAATATATATAATTAATTTTATATATATATAAAAAATTTTAATATAAAAATACATATTCAACTTATATACTATTAATATATATATCATATAATACATTTTTTATATTAAGTTAATGATATACAAAATGTGTGTGAGTAAATTTATGTAATATGAAATATATATATTAATATATATATTATATAATTTTAATATGTATATGTAATATGTATATATATATTTTTATAATTACACGCACACACCACACACCTACCACACACACACACAAAACCCCCAACAAACACACCCCACACACACACACCACAAACACACACAAAAACCCACACCACAAAAACACAAAACACATATATATATATATAGATAGATAGATATAAAAATAGATTGATAATAGATAAAAGATATTTACATTAAATAAACAATGTATACATATATGTTAAAAATATTCACATATTATATATATATATATATATATAAATATTAATATATATAATAGATATATATATAGATATGTATAATATTATACATACAAATATTAATATATAATTTAAATTTATATTTAAATATATAAAATATAATTATATTTTTTATATATATAACCAAAACACACACACCCCACATTATATATATATAATATTTTAATATATATATATATATAAATTATTAACAGACAAACAAACCCCCCACAAACACAGAAACCCACACGACAACACACACAGACAACACACACACACACAACACAGCCACACACACACACACACCCACACACACACCCCCAACACAACAACACAAAACACACAACAACACAATATGTCGCGTTAGCTCAGTCATAAAGTTTCCCTCAGGTAAAAAATTTAAATTGGTAAACTAAAGGGCTCCCCTTTGTCAATTTTCCCGTCCCGATATCCCTAAATATTTTTTTTAATTTGTGGTAGCCGTAAAGGAATTTTGGCCCCAAAAAAAGAATTACCATTGAGGAATCTAAAAGAAAATCAACCCCCTGATGGGTTTTGTGTCTGTGTGTGTGATGTGTTATAATTAGTGTTGGGGTGAGTCGTGTGTATTGTGTGTGGTGTGTGTGTGTGTTGTGTGGTGTGTGTGTTTGGTTTTTGTGTGGGGTGTGTGGAGAGAGGAAAGAGGGTGAAATGTGTACGGGCACAGTGCAAAGGGGTGTGTGGCGGGTATACTACGTGTTGCGCGCGTGTATATGTATTGTGCTGACGTGTTGCGTGCGTGTGTAAATTGGGTGTACGGGTAAATTGCGTTATGTGGGGAGGGTAAATATGTAAGGCCTTGTTTTATGTGTGTGGGAGCCGCAAAAGTAAAAATTAAAATGACTCAGGGGCTTTTATATAAATTTCTTTTTCACATTTCTAAAAGCTAAAAACATCAGTTTTCTTTTCTTAAAAATCATTTGTTTACCTTTAGAAAGCACACTGTCCTGGAGTACTGTTCTTTTTTTTTCTCTACAAGAATATTAAACTTCAGTTTTCCTAACTTAGTGCGTCCATAAACCGTAAAGATTTAACCAAAGAAACATAAGGTAAAATCGGAAAAAAAAAAATAGAAAGGGGATTTGAGTTTTTTTCTAGGAGAGTACGCGTCGTATCTAATTTCCAATTAATTTTTCTCTACCTTTTTATACCTCACAGGTCAGTTTTTTAATCCCGTTCGTAGGGGGTCCGTTTTTTAAAAAGTTTAGAAAAAGGAAAAAAAACACACAAAGCACAAAGGCGACTGGTGTTGCCTTTGGGGAAAACCCCCGACTGCCCTCGTCTCTGTCCTCAGCCGGGCTCCCCCCATGAGCGCATCCTCACCTTCGCGGTAAATTAATTCCACTACACACCAGTCGCTAGTTGTGTTTTTTCTTGCCAAGTTTATTTGTTGCCTTATTTTTCCGACTGTCTTAAAGACACTTATTTATTTAATATACTTGTCCCTCATCACTTCGTATGGTGGGTTCCTCGGTCAATCTATGATGTTCATTGCGCAAGTGTTTTCCGTCTGCAACCAGTGCTGTCCCGTTTTCGTCCCCCCATCTTCACTTTTAACTGTATTCTACGCTGCTAATTCCTCCTCTTGCATATCATATTGCAAAATCTGAATCACGACATATAGAATATATATATGTTGTATGTATATTGTAATAGATATATATATTATCACATATATATTATATATATAGATATATATAATACCTCTATTCATATATATAATGTATAATACTATATATATATAATACTACTATATATATAATATATTAGATATAATTATATATGTATATCATCATACTGACACATATAAACATAATTCCACACAAAAACACCACACACACACACACACACACACAACCACACACACACACACCACACACACACACTAAAAACACACAAACCACACACCCATCTGTCAGGTCCCACAGGAAAACCGGGATCACCGGATTATTGTACTGCGTCCCTGACCGCACGTCCCACGCGATACCTAACTCGCTCCGCTCGTAGCAGCTGACCTCGACAAAGCTATGACGGATACATCGACCAAGCAATATCTCCACCAAACTATTTGTGTCTTAATTTTTCGATAATAAAGAAGCTAAACAATACTGAATTTTTTCCTCTGGCACCTTCCAGATAATATAATCTCGTTTCACTGGCGTGTCATATAAGCATGATTGCTGTAAAACCATTAGCTCAAGATGACACTACAAACCCAAGCCTAAGCCTAATGTCCACGTGGGCCCAAATCCATCGTCCCGGTGGGAACCAAGATGACCAATTAGGATGATCCGGTGACCCCTTCAGACGGGCTTTTTTTGTTCACTTCTTAGTCCAGAAACTCTGCCCTCGGCTCTCCTTCGGGCCGACGCCCCGCCCTCGGGCACCTAATGCCCAACTTCCATCCGTCGTGTTCACTGATATATCTTATCTAATCTACTGATCTTATCTATCTTCTACTAAATATTACCCCACACGGCACATAACATATAATATATAGACCAACTACACACACCTATATTATGTATATATCTATTATATACTCAAATATTCTTTTATATATATATATATGTCGTGACACATCTATATAATCTATATATATATCTATAGTATAATTATTTACCTTGACAGAAAAACCTTATTCACTCGTTGGATAGATCCTAATATCCGGTCAATTAGCTCTTTTATTGATCTCATTCTTTTGTGCGTCCACGCAAATAATGTCCTTATTTACTTGTTGAGAACGGCGAATTTTATAAACAAATCAATGGGTATCGCCGAATGGAGTGCTAAGAGCCCGGTCCTATGCGAATTTAGATTTATTGAAGATGTTTGATGCTGAACTCCTTCCGTCGATTCTTCCTCCCTCCCGACCACGGTTTGTTTCGTTATTTGATGAATGTATTTTCCTATGTTGCACGCGACACCCGTTCAGATTTCGATTATGTCTTCTTCTCAGAAACTCAACAACCCTCGCGCGTAATTACTCATTTTAAGTAGATATGGGGAATATTCAGGGGAAATTACCATTTCTCGACCATACTGTCTTTGTAATTTCATGTATAATGGTTCCCTTAAGTGTTCGGGTTTACGTAAAAACCCAATCACACCCGCTAATTTCTTTTCATTTTTTTCTCGAATCACCCGTTTATGATGTTAAAACAGTCAGTAGTCCTCGTCCATGTTTCTTAGGGCTATAGAATTTGTGACCAATGATTTATTGAATCGGGAGCTTGACGTCATTTTTGGAAACACTTTTTTTGAAATTAGGATATCCCCGTTTCTTCTAAATCAGGCACACTCCATCTGGCGAAGAATGGAACTATATCTACTCATTGCCCGGAATTTCCTCACGGATAGTGCCAGTAATCGTGTTAATTGTGTTTCCCGTAAATAACCCCTGCCCGCGATGAAAACGGCACATGTTTTATTTAAAGGCGCTGGACATTGACATTGTACTTTACCATTCCCGAATACGTGCGTCATACTTAGCTAAAACACAATCGGCTAGCGGTGCTTTCCCCTGTGAACTTCTTCCCGGTATTTTTTAACACTATACCTTTGGTACAGATTTGCCCCAAGTTTTTACTAGGTAGGATACCGAGTAACCGCTTATATGTGAGAAAAAAATTATGAACATCAGCGTGATGTAGATTTGCTAAGGAATCAATTGCGGTGTTTCGTCATATTTACAGGGAATGAAGGTCACCGGCCTTTTCAAACTGGAAAAGCGCGAAATTAATTCATAATCAGCCCATTTCGTAACGAAAGAACAATTGTTAGAATCTCTTTTATTTTAGAAAATGCCCTACTTTCAACTTGAGTGCTGGCATTGGGGGCCATGGATGACTCTTACCATTCCTCGTTAGGGTAGCAAGCCTTCCCCGACTCTTCGACCTTGACCCTCCTGAGACCTGGATTCAGCTCTTGTTCGTCCTGGTCTCTGTCTCACTATACGTACGTGACTTGCAAAATATATCTCCCGTGGTTAAGCCTCCGTGAGGCTAGTACAATTGGTAACGTTCCATGCGCGCTCTCATCCGAGGGGTTCGCGTTCCGCGCCCCTCGCCCCAGGCGCGAGACGTTTTGCAATTGTTCCCGCCCGGAGTTTTTACTAGGCCCTCGTGGCTGGTCACCACGGCGGTGTAATCGACTAGGTTCAGCCGAGTCAGCCACCCACTTGACACCCGTGATGCGAGTCGGCATTTAGTCGACACAGGCCGGGCTCCCCTCATGGCATAGCCCTGGCGAGGCTTAAGCTTCGCATATCGGACTATCCTTATCTCTTTATCCATTTTCGGTTTTATTCGTCCCGAAGAGGACTCGTGAATAGTTTTTCGAAACCGTTACGTTTAGTTTCCATTTTTCCTTACTGTGTTGCTGGTTTCTCTTTTACATATATATATATATAGTTTATATATATATATTATAATATCTATATATATATATATATTATATATATATATATATATTAAACCCACACACACATGTGTGTGGTGTGTGGTGGTGTGTGTACATAAGATATATATTATATATCTACATATATATTCTATAATCTTATATAATATCTATTATATTCATATTTATATAATAGATCATATCTATATAGTCTATATAATAGACCTACACACACACATTAACAACACACCCTGAGTTAGAGGTGACCTTTTAACCGTAGAAAAAAATTACGGGCAACTGTGTTTTTCCTCGAGCGACCGCCTTAGAAAGAATTCCTTGGGCTTTAAGGGTTGGTGTTTTGTTTATGTATATGTACACTCCTTTCCGTTTTGCCTCTTACTAAGAGTAATCGCGTTTTTTTCTTCCCAGAAGATATAAATCATAAGACATAACGGACCTGTTATTTTTTTTTTTTCGTCGGTGTGTTTTGTTGTGGTTCCGGCCCCTAGAAATCTGGAAATACCAATAGTGCCATTCACATGAATCCCTGCAACCGCGCCAAGGCCCCGACATAAAAAAGCACGCAATGTTGCACACGTATAACACGGGCATATTATGCTACCTGACCGGGCCTGTTATTTTCTCCTTCGTCGTTTTGACCTAGGTTGGTCGCGGAAATAGGTTTAGAGCACTCCGGCAAGCCGCTGACGGCGTGACTACTTGAGACTGCCTTTTGTCTTTCGTGTCGTCTGACGCGTCAAATTCACTGCCGTTCACCCTGTGACAATCCTTCATCCCTCCTTTGAAAGCCTCCTTCTGTTGCCAGCTGTGTTGCTTTTCACTGCCTGCGTGGGGGCCTATTCGGTGTAATATTTTTGTTTTCAGCTCACTTGGAACATTTTTATTGTGAAGTCCCCTGACTGACCAGAATTGAATTTTGGTGGCGCCTCTCCGTCAGTCCAAATCAAATACGACATTAAAAAAATTGTCGAGAAGAATAAGGACAGAAAAATACAGATAATACTGAACGGCAATCAAAAAACTTTTTCCAGCCGTTCAGTATGTAAGCTGATGTGCCCTCCACAGGCGAGAAGAATTACGAACTGCCAACTACTGTTTCTGTGCTTCAAAGACGGCGGCTCAACTCCCTGTTCTTGTATTTTGATTAAACTTAATCCTTAGTGTCCGCAATGCAATTATTTGTCCACTAAACTATCACAAATTTTTTTACCTTTTATCATACATTGTTGTACATAGGTAAATGTTAATCAATAACAACAACACACATAAGATATATTTTGCATATATACAACACCACACACACACAACAAACACACACACACACACATCACACCACATATATACATATGATGATATATATCTATAATTATATATATTCTATCTATATATATATATTATATACCTATCTACTACATATATAATATCCCAAATATGTCAATATATATAATTATATTGTTGTTTTATTATAGATAATATATAACGTATAAAGTAATTCTTATTATATACTATATATATTGTGTGGTGTGCTGTGTGTTGTAGTGTGTGGTGGTGTTGGTGGGTTGTGTGGGGTGTTGGTTTGGTCCGTACCCGTGTGTCCAGTGGTGTTCCGTGTGTCCGTTGTTTGGTGTGTTGTGTTTGTGTGTTGTTTTGGTGTGTGTGTGTGTGGTGTGTTGTGGTGTGGGTGGTGGGTGTGGTGGGTGTGGTGTGGTGTTTGTGTGATGTGTGTGTGGTGTGTTTGTGTTGTGTTGTGGTGGTATATATATAATATATATATATATATAATATATATATACATATATATTGTAAAACTATAATATATTTATGATGTGTGTTGTGTGTGTGTGTGTGTGTATAAGCACCACACACACACATAATGTTCCCTAAGCGCGGTTGCCGGGTGGTTTTCAGAGCACCGGACTCAAGAAGTCCACGACTGTCTGAGTTTCGATGGTTCGGGCACCGGCCGGCGCCGGTTTGTCTCCCTGGGCAAGAACCTTCAACCCCTCCGATTGCCATACTAGAAAACCGCATATCGCCTTGAAGAATTCCGAGCGCATGTGTTCCATAGGGGAATTTGCGCCGTGGGGCACAACCCGGCGAGTATTTTTGAATTAGGAAGTGCATCCACTCCAGGCAACGATGGCACGTGCATATAACCTCTTCATTATTGATTGAGAGAGGCTTATGTCCTGCAAAGTGGATGAACATGAAATGGCTGTTCAAAAAAAAAAAAAAAAAAAAAAAAAAAAAAAAAAAAAAAAAAAAATATTAATACGTATATATAATGTCGTATTATATATTATAGATATATATATATTGACTCGTAAAACACTATCCATGTAGAAAAAAAAACCAGAACAAAAAACTGATTTATTAAACAGGAGACTACAGTTTTCCTAATCTGCCTGGATTTCACTGTGCAATGAAATGTGCAAACAACCACAACACACACACACACAAACACACACACACACACACACACACTACAACACACACACACACACCAACATCTATATATATATATATAAGTATATCTATATATGTTATATAATACACACCAACATTGATAGGAATGAACCCATTGCCCAAAACGAACACACAGTTGCTCCAATAACCTTCTTGAAAGACCGAAGCCATTACCTTACGGACAAAGTTTGGTCACTGAAAAAACTCATTCAAAAGGTTTTTTTTTCGAGAAAGAAATTGCGTCCTATGGTTTCTGATGTTGGGTGCTGAAGAAGATAGACAAGGAAGGGTTCTAGTTTTTGAATGTGGGTGTTAACAGAACGAATATTAGTATTTAACTGGAAGAGAGAAAAAAGAATGATGAAGTGGCCTAAGAAAAAATAAATTTTTGCTAAGCCCGGCCGTTGGACATCTTGACAAAAAGTAAACTAACGTTTTTTTATTGGTCAACCCAATGGGATGGAAGTAAAATCATTGGAGAAAAAACGCTGACCGGGATGGTGGATAGAAACAGAGTAAAGACATGCCAAACCCGAGACCAAGACTGAGCGACAACATCAAATGAATGTGCGGGCTGTCGATACGGTTAATAAAGTAGAAAGAAAAGCGCAATAATCGAGTTTGAGTGCGAAGGATGGTGCGAGAGGCCCGGCTGCCTCAAACATGAGCAGGCATCGTTACTGATGTATGGACACACCACACTGTGTGGTATGTGTGTGTGTTGTGCATGGCCCATTTATACGGTGTGTGTGTGTTTGTGTGTGGGTTGGTGGTGTGTGTGTGGTGTGTTGTGTATGTTGTGTGTGTGTGGTGTGTGTGGGGTGGCGGTGTTTCCCCTCGAACACAAAAGCTTCACCTCGATTGTCCCTACAAGTAATCCCCGAAACAGGGATACGTGAAGCCATGCTAGCGAGCTTCTACTGAAGAAAGTAAAAGAACCTACTTTCAGTACCCTCTCATAGTCCAAATTCAGTAAATCATGGTCTCAACAGAATCTCTGAACTGCGTGAAAGTATCCCTCGCCACTTGGGCTATACGTGCTGCGGTTTGCGCGTTGTTTGTCACGAGAGACATATAAGGTCATTGGGTCACAGCTGTTCAAGACGCTGTGACCTATCCCTGTTATATTTCGCTGATGATATTTATATCATATATATATTATATTATATATATATTATTATATATAAGATATATATATATTATAGTATAATTTATCTGTGTGGTGGTGTGGTTGTTGTGTGTGTGTTGTGTGGTTGTGGTGTGGTGTGTGTGTGGTGTGTGTGTTGTGGTGTGGTTGTGTGTTCCTGTGTGTGCTGTGTATATATGGCATACATAAATAAACACGCACATATATTAATGGTACATCTACAGATTCTAAAAGTTTTTTTTTCATGTTTGGTGTTATTTTAGTCATGTATATTCCTGTTTCCACTCTATCTGTTATATGCATACATGAGCGGAAATAAAATATCAAATTATTGGTCCCTTTTGATATATAAAAGCAAAATAAGCATTTTCAGCGTCCCTTTGTTCACACGACCTTTTTTTAGATACAGCTTTCGTAATAAACACGACAGCATACCGTCCCTCTGACTTCCGACCAGTAAACCCATCTTGGCATGTACTAGGATTCATTGGTCAAGTAGAATATATCATTTAGAGCCACACAATGTTAGCTTTGAGAATAAGTTTTAGGGTTGTGCAACTCTGGGACAACATTAATGTTTTAATTAAAAGTGATCCGTCCCCCCGATACTTTGTACTTGTACCTTATCCTTTCCCGCAAGTGGAAGAGAGCTTACAATTCACTGATTCATAAGTTTGTTGGCAGTTGTATGATATGGCTGCCAAATTAAACCATTTGTGGATACAAACGCAAATTTATTTTTCCTTTCAAGCTAAAATAACCCTCAAAGGAATTTTTGATATTGCTAATCATTGCCTATAGTACGTTGGGTAACGTAAAAATAAATCTGCATCATTGTCGTAATACTTTATAGGCTGGAGATGTGGCTGACGACTAACTGATTCTTGTGAAAGTAACATACCTCTGAAGTGGTTTTGCACGGTTTAACTTTCTTTTTTCACGGTGGGCATTTCCGTGATGTCCTCATTAAATAGGCTGTGACCCCAAAACTAAACAAAAAACTGTCTGTTCTGAGCTTCTAAAAATTAGAAAAACTAGATATTGCTCTCTTGTCGGCTGGGGTTTTAAAAGCAGGAGAGCAGACAACACCCTAATTTGCAGAAATTGGAGGTGAACACACAAAGATGGAAGATTTTTCATTCCAGGATGGCGTTTTATATATGAGCATTTTAACTATCTACTACATCTATCTATCTATCTATCTTTATCTACTATCTATCATTATCTATCTATATATATATACACATACATATTTATGGTATACTACATAATCGTATGTTATAAATACAACATACTATGTGTATACATACATACTACACACACACACACACCCCAACACACACCCCACACACCCACCACCACACACACAACAGCACACACACACACCACCACACACACACACAATATATAATATATATATATATTTATATATAATATATATAATATATATATGCATATTATACGTATACTTACACTCACACACACCACACACCACACAGATATTTATTTAACATATTTTTTTATTTTTTAGATGTATATATGCATATGTATGTGTTTTGGGGTGATATTATATAATATATTTATATATATATTAATAATTATATAATTTATAAAACATACTTAATCCCTACAACCTACTCCACACACACACATACACACCCACACCCCCACACCACACCCCCAACACCCAACCACACACACACGCCACACAACCCCAACACACAAAACACACATATTATATACATTATACTATGCAATATATATACATCATAAATATAAAATAATAAATATATAATATAAATCATACACTTATTTTCTGTGGTGTATACGTATATTTTAATATATTGTATCCTATGATATATATTATAAATATTCCCATATTGTTTATATATTATAATATATTATATTTTATATATATATTATAAATTATATAAATATATTATTATAATAAACACACACACACACACACCCCCACACACACACACACACACACACACAAAATAATAAATATATAATATAATAGATATATAATGTATATTATGCTTTGTATATGTGTGTGTGGGGGTGTGTGTGTGTATGGGGTGTGTATTTTTTTTTTTTAACGGTAGGTTTTATGTTTGAGCCGCCGTATCACAGCATATACTTAATTGTAGTTTTCATGTTTGAGCTCTTGGATGAGTACGTGGTAAGGTCCCCATTTCCTTTCTAGGGAGAGTCCCGGGTGTTACTTTTAGGAAATTTCTCTCTATTTAACCGGCTTGGGACCACACGACTTGGGCTGGGTAGCCCGCTAGGTAGGCAATCGGTAAATTCCTTTGCCCAAGGGAACAAAGCCCGGCCGTGACTCGAACCCCCGAACCCGATTGCCGTCGTGACAGTCTTGAGTCCGATGGTCTAACCACTCGGCCACCGCGGCCTTTTGTGTGTGTATACACACACACGCACACATTACACACACACACACACACACACAAAACACATATGTATATATTTTACATAGTATATATATAGATATATATATTATATTATATACAAATACATTTTATGGGTATATCCATATACATACACACACCACACACACCACACACACACACACACACAACACCTATATAATTATAATTATAATATATATAAATAATA
>NW_023654531.1:25000-29898 GCF_015228065.2 Penaeus monodon
TTATGCCATCCGGGAGAGTAAATTTTGAAGGTGTTGATGATACCTATCTGGCTGGATAGGGATTTTAAAATTTTTTTCTTATAAATATATCAACTCTTTATCTGGGAGAAGGCACACTGATAATCACCTGAAGGGATATCAGGTAGGCTGAAAATGTCGATAAGGCATCTAGCAGCTGTAGAAGCGAAGTGTACTTGATCTCTTTTGTTTGGGCTGTGGTACTGTTGTGGTCGTAACTGTTGGATACAAGGGCAGTGCAAAATGTAGTGGATTAGAGGCTCTTCTGGGATTGTGTAACACAATGAACATGGCTTGGGAACTCTGGTCTATCTTCCAATTGCATCTGTACCCCAAGTGGAGTCTGTGGAAGATGGCAGCAGTGTTTCTGGAAAGAGGGGTGACTGAGAATGGGGGATTGTAGTCAGAGACTATTTTGTACCAGCTTACTGATGGGGATCGGGTAATTACCCGTGCACGGTGTTCTATTAATAAAACCTCATATGAGGCTCTTCTGACGTGCCTTTTCAACTGGCTGAGGCTTGGTGGAATGTAACCGGTGATAGTGGAAAAATCTAGACTATTCCTAGCAGCAGCAGCAGCTGAGTTGTTGCCAGAGATGTTGACGTGGCTGGGGATCCACTAGAAGCTCAGGGTCTTCTCCTGATCTTCCAATTGTTGGATACGAAAGAGAATAGTTGTGACTAGTTTTTAGGTTTTCAGTGACTTGGGGTTTCATAAGGATCTGCAAGGCTGAGCGAGTCAGTGAAGATATGTATGGTTGAGTGTGTAGTAAATATCGCGTGTCTGAAAACTAACTTGATGGCATATAGTTCAGTCTGTGTAGTGGACGCTCCATTCGACACACGATGTGCAATGCTCATGTCATTGGTAACAAAAGCTGCCCTCGATCTGCCAGTGGTCTGAACCATCATTGAAGATGAGAGTATCTTCTGCTCTGAGTGCATCTATGTTTTGCCTCTATGCTATCATGGCAGGAGTACACAGAGCTTTTGTAGTGGAAATGGTATTAGTGTGTATTGATATTTTCCAGTCTCTCCATGGAGGGGGTGGTCGGTAGCATGGGTAATGGGTATCTATTCCCTTGCTGTTAGCATAAGTACTGTGTTGAAGAAGTGGAATGCTTCATTTTAACTTGCAGTGCCATCTAAATTTATGATGCAACTTATGATGATTGTTTTTAAGAGTGTAGGTCTGATGTGGTGGAAACAAAGAGTGGCAGCTATTTGCCTAATTCTGGTGTGGAGAGATGGTAAGTAAGACTCGACTCTTAAGTTAATTAGTCTCGTCTATCTAGAGGCGGCAAGTATGGTACTCATAGCCTTATTCTGTATGGTCTCCAGAGAGACCATTTGGTCAGGTTGAGTGTTAATAATGATTATAGTCCCACTAGGGATCGAATTGTATGCATGTAGAAAAGTCTTCAAACTTTAAAACCACACACTGTCTTGCAAAAGGTAAGCTTCCTAGAAATGCTGAGGCGGAATTTTGTTCTATCTAGTAGGAATCGAAGGTGTGTGGTGGCTGACAGCTCAGAATTGAAGAATATGCCTAGGCACTTAGCTGAAGTGCTTTTGATTTTTCTGGGTTGACCTTAAAACCAAGCTCTCTTCATGTTGTTTCAAGCAAGTCTAGTGAAGAATGGGCATTTATGTGATGGTTGGGCCGGTAGCTACAAGCTGGATGTCGTCAGATAATCCATTAGCTGTACATCTGTTGGAAATTAATTTCTATTAAACTTGGAGATTAAAATGTTAAAGAGAAAGGGACTAAGGAGTCCTCCTTGAGGTGTCCCATTCGCAAACTCATAAGTGAACCTGACTCTGGCTTCCCTTCCAATCGGGTAGTCTTGTATTCTGGGGCTTAATACACATGTGCTGTGTAAGCATGCGGGGAATGAGGGGACCCAATGTCCAATGAGTGTGGATTGTCTGTGGACTTGGCCATTGCCCCAAACCTGGGAAGCTCGCTGAATTTCAGGTTGTTTCCCTGCTAGACCAGAATGAGGTAAAAAACGATAACGAACTGCCTTCGGGACTCCTTGCATGTGTGTGAATGCACCACACCCATGCAAAACATGCATGATCCCGTGCGTGTACATATGCACACGCACGTGCATATGTACAAATTCATATATATATATTATAATATAATATATAATATAAAATATATATATAAACATGTATATATATAAAATTTTATATATATACATATATATATTACACACATATATATAATCATCATCAAAGGCATATACTTCAGAATTAAACAGTTTGTGACCAATTCCATAGGCTGTTGCCAATTGGCGTGATCCTTCATGCTGTTCCAAGTGCTCATATAGATCTAGATCATTGATTGACTGAGGAAAGGTATTTAAGCAGGTTCCCTTGCTTTCTTCAGTAGCTGTGTTTATACTAAACCAGTGATCCTGAGCAATGACCCTGACGGGGGTTCTTCAACTCCCTTTTTCCTTGAAATCGACATCCAATACCTGCTAACCGTGGCTTCGCATATCCCTGGGTCGGGTTACCAGCAGGCAATCGAGGTGAAGTCTTGTTCAGGGAAAAACGCGCCGGCCGTGACTCAATTCTCGAACTCAGATCGTTCGACCCCTTTTGAGTCCGACACTCACCTTTAATATAATTATTTTAAAATATTATTTATTAATAAAATTTTAATAATAAATATATAATATATTATTTATTTTTTATGTTTTTGTATTATTTAATGTTTTTTATGAAATTTTTTTAATATTTTAATATATAATATTTTAAATTTTATATTATATTTTTTTTATAATAAATAATATTTATTATATTATTGATATAATATATATTATAAAATATGAATAAATTTTATTTATATATATAATTATATATATTATATTATATATATTGTGGTTTTTTTTGTATTAAAACCAAACCCCGATAATATATTTTTTTTTTTTTATTTTTAAAATATATATAATATATAATATTATACATCATACATACAACACATACACTACACAACACATACAAACACTCACAACCACCACACACACACACACACACACCCCACACAACACACACCACACATTACCAAAACCACCCAAACCACCACCCCAAAATTTAATGAGTATATATATATAGTAATATATATAATAATATATAATATATAAATATATTTTTATTTGGGGTTGTTGTGTTGTGTTGTGTGTGTGTTTTTGGTGTTTGTGTGTGTGTGTGTGTATCCCACCAACACCCACACACACACCACAAACATATTATATATAATATTTATAATATATATAATTATATTATTATTATATATTTATTTATTATTTTTTTTTTTAAATTTTTTTATATTCAATTCGGTGTGTTTTGAACATCCGCGGAAATGAGTAGTCCCCTAAAACAATGTCTCCCACAATCATCTCTATTTTAAATAAATGCGGCTTTGCATTTTCCATCTTTCATAAAATTACCCCCAACATTGACTTAAATTTGAATTGCTAAATCAATTTCCACCGGGGCCCCGGGGAGTGGGAAAACTTCGCTGTTTTATTACTCAATATGAGTAGATAGGGCCCTTTTTGGAGCTAGTAAAATCCCAGTTGCACCTCCTTTTAGTGGGTCGTGGGAGGTTGGTTTTTTGCACTGGGCCCCGGTTTCATACCCCCGGGGGACCCAGGTTCGAGTCCGGTCAGGGGGGGGTTGTTATTTATATATATTTCCCCACACCACACACACCCCAAAACACCCACACACACACACACACACACACACACAAACACACACACACACACACACACACACACACACCCAAAACACCCCCACACAACACACACACACCACACACACACACAAATATATTATTATATATTAAAATTTTATATCGGAAATTTAAAAACTCAAATAAAAAAAAAACAGTGTCTCGGGACTAGCATGAAAAACAGTTAAAAGGGGGACTCGGAAAATAGGGAAATTTTTAAACAGGAACTTACAACCCCCAAAATGAACAGCCAGGATAAAAGCGAATCGGTTACTAGAGACTACTTAGCATCACAACAAAAAAAATAAAAGATGTTTTAAGGGATGGGGAAGGGAAAACCCCGGGGGAAGAGGAATTAGTATAGACCTTATAAAGATTCAGGAAAAATTTGCAACAGTGAAACTACCAAACTTTTTTTAAAAAAGTTTCAAAAGGAAAAACTCCGAAAACCCCGGAAAAAAACAACATTATTTTGATACATAAAAAGGAGACAAAAGGATTAAAAAAATACCAACCCCTAACCTCTTTTTAGTACTACAGATTATTACAAAAATCATTACAAAACTCGCATCTTGCCTTGGGGTTCCAAGCAGCCCAGAAACAAGCAGGCTTTCGCAGTGGATTCTCAAAACAGACCCATCCACAAAAGCTCACCCAAAAAAAGGAAAAAATAAAAAATAAGGGAAAACCCCCGTGTTGGGGATTCATCATTACGAAAAAACCTTTATCGTAAGATACCAGAGTACAGAACTACCGAAAACAGGGAGTAAGGGGGTATATTTTAAAATACTGGAAGATAAAAACAAAGATGGAAGCCCATCAGCTCCACACCCAAACCAACAAATTACCAAAAAAAAAAGGTGTTGACAGGGCGAACCATCTCACCAAAACTGTTTACCGCTTTTCTTGAGGGAAAATTAAAAAAAAACAGAGGGAATGAAAGGGGGATCAAGATGGGACGAATTCTAACAATCTAGATTTCCAGATATATTGTTCTCTTCAGTGAAACGCAAAAGAAAGCAGCCTAATAATGATATAAATAGAGAAAATTGAAATCGGACTTTGGAGAACAAAAAAAAAGACTAAATCATGTTTTTAACAGTAGAGTTCAGTTCGAAAACCAAATA
>NW_023654532.1:0-4558 GCF_015228065.2 Penaeus monodon
TGTGAAAAATGTTTCAATGTAAGCCCTTTGTACTTTTTCAAAAAACACTAATTCAAATTTGGTTTAAGTAAAACCCCTGTTATGGGATTTGGGTCTTTTATTTAATTTTCCTTCATGGGGTTTAAATTTTTTGTTTTTATCATAAAAATTGGGGAAAACCCAAATTTCATGGGCTTTTTTGCCCAAAAAGAAACCATTTGAAAGAAAAAAAATTTCAAGGGTTTTTTTGTAATTAAATGTTAAAAACTGGGTTTAAAGGGAAATTTCACAAAATTAAAAAAGAAAAATTCCGTTTTTTTTTTCCTTTCCCCCCCAAAAAACTGAAATTTTTTTAGCCCTTTTCAGCTCTGGAAAAAAATTTTTTTAAAACTTCATTTTGACTTAAAATTTGGAAAATGCACAAAAATAAAATTTAGGGGAAAAATGTACACACCCCAAAAACCCCCCCACACCCCCACACACCCCCCACGCGGCACAAATCACACATACTACATACAATTTAAAACCCTTTCATACATACATCATACATGGGAGATTGGGATATGTTTCAGCCTCTTTCATCCCAAAAACATTATGAATGGATTTTTTTTTTTCCCCCTTAAACCTTAAAAGAAAAACAAGTAAAGTTTAAAGGGGTTCCCAATAAAAGTTTTGGATGTTTGCTTTTTTAAGGGGGAGGGTAAAAAAGAAGTCTTTTTATTATTACCCCTTTTTAGTAGGGGGTTTTTTATACACGTACCCAAAAACCAGGCCCCCTCAGCTTTTAAGTGAAATTTATTTGGGTTTAAAAATATTCTGTTGTGAGGCCATTTATGGGGAAAGGGGAAAACAACAGTGATGTAATGGTTTAAAAAAATATTGTATTTTTTTTTTGGGTTTTCGTTTCCCTATATATATAAATATAATATATTATATTATTATATATATATATATATAAAAATATAATATATATATATATTTTATTATATATTATTATTTTAAAATATTATTATAATATATAATTTTATATTATATTATATAATTTTAATATATATAATTTTAAAATAAATATTATTATAAAATTAATATTTTATACATATATATATATATATATATATATATATATATATATAAATAATATAAAAAAGTATATATGTATATGTAATTTTATTTATATGTATTTTTATGTATATATAGTATATATAGGGAATAATTTTTATATATATTTTTATATAATATGTATTATGGGTATAAAATATGTTTTATATGTGTATATAAATTTTATAATGGGGTATATATTGTTTATATGTAATATAGTATAAAAAGGGATATATATGTATATTATGTATATTTTGTATATTTTATGTATAAATATGTATATGTATTTTATATATTTTGTTTTATTGATATGTATATATATATGTTATATATGTATAAATTTTTAAAATATATGGATAATATGTTATGTTTTATATTATAAAATGGGGGATATTATATGTGTATATAGGGGGAAAAATTATGGTTTTAAAGTATATATATGTATATATATATGTATAGGGGATATATATGTATATATATGTAATGTATATATAATGTTATATTTTTTATGTATATATATGATATGTATTAAAATATTTAAAGTGGGGTATGTATAAAAGTAATTTTATAAATTGTATATGGGTTTTTATATATGTATATGTTATATATAATGTATTATTTAATGTATATATGTATATATATGTATTTTTTTTTTAATATGTATAGTTAATATGTTTGTTTATATTTTTATATGATATTTTTGTTATGGGGTTTATATGTATATTTTATGTATATGTTTTTTTATGTTTTTGTAATATATATGTATAAAGTTTATAATTAGGTATATGTTTAATTTTGTATATGTATTATATATGTATATGTATAAAATATTTAATGTATTTATTGTATTTTATATTATATGTATATGTTTTATTTTTGTATATGTATATAATAAAGTTTTATATAATGTATATTATGTATAATTTTATGTATATTTTATTGGGAAAATTTTTATTGGGATTTATTTTGTATATATTGTATATATATATGTATATATTGTATATTAAGGGAAATATATTTTTTTATATTTATGTATATATATTTTTATATATGTATATATTGTATATATTATAGGGTTTATATGTATTATATGTTTTATGTATAATATATGTATATTTGATATATATAAAATTATAAAATATGTAATATATATATATGTTTTAAATGTATATAATGTATATATTGTTATATATGGAATATTATTTTAAAGTATAAATATATTTATTTTGTATATATATTTATATTTTATATATTTTTGTATTAAAATATGGGAAAATATGTTTTATATTTGTTATATATGTATAGTTAAAAATGTTATTTATTAATATGTATATGTATTTTATATATATAAAGTAAAGGGATATATATGTAATGTATATATTTTTATTTATAAAGTTATATATATATTTTATATATATGTATTGGTTTTTGATATATTTGTATTGTATATGTATAATTTTATGTATAAATATATTTATATGTATATATATGTATATATATACAATATATTTAAAATATACATATATATGTTTAAAATATAGATTTTATATACAATATGTATAATATACATTATGTATAATTTTTTATAATTATAAAATATATATTTTACATATAAAATGTAATAATTTTATGTATATTTTAAAAATAAAATATGTAAAATATAAAATTTTAAATTTTATATGGGATATTATACATATATATTAACATATATTGTATATTTTTACAATTTTATAAGTATATATATACATATATATATGTATATTTTTACTATTTTACCATATATATATACAATTTTTTATACATATAAATATATATAAATATATATATGAAAATATATAAAATATTTTACATATATAAAATTATAAAACATATTAAAAATAAAATTATGGTTTTAAACATATATACAAAATTTTATTAAAACATATTATAACATATTATATATACAAAATTATATATATATAATTAATTTTTATTTTATTTAATATTTATGTATATATATTATTATATTTTATTATATAAATTTGGGGTTTTTGGGGATTTACATATGGGTTTTATATTTTATATATATGTATTTTAAAAATATATAATATTTTATATAAAATATTTATATATATATATGGGTGTGTGTGTGTGTGTGTGTGTGGGTGTGTGGTTTGTTGTGGGGTGTGTGTGTGTGTATAATATATATATATATTAAAATTTTATATATATATATGTAAAATTTTGTATATTAATTTATGTTATGTATATATAAATTTTAAAGTATATATTGTATATGTATATAATGTATATGTATATATTTCTTAAAATATATTTTTTGTATATATGTATATAATGTGTATATTTATAATATATTGTAAAATATTTGTAATTTGTCTTTTATTTTGATTAAAATACTGTTCCCAAAATATGGTCTCTTTGTTATTATTATTGGGTTTTTTGTATATTATTCTGATATGTAATACAAATATGTATTTTGTATAAATTTTAAAGTATATATGTAAAATTATAAATTTTTATTTTTGTATATTTGTATTATATATGTATTTTGGGTTTTTATTGTATTTTTGTATATGTTTTAAGCTATTTTTATATATGGTAGTTATTTTATGTTTAAGGGGTTAAAATTTTATTTTTTATATTTTTTATTTTTTAGATTTTTTATAGTAAATATTTTTATGTTATATTGGTTATTATTTGTAAAATGTTTGTTTTATATAGTATATATTAAAATGTTATATAATTTCATATTAGATTAATATTTATTTTAAAATTATATATATATGTTAAAAGAATATTAGATATTTTTAATAAATTATCTATATATTTATCTATATTAAAAATTTTAAAATAAAATATTATAAATATATATTTATATTTTTATTCTTATGTTAAAAATAAAATATTTAATATAATAATATATTATATTATAATATTATATATATAATTTGGATTAATTTTAAATTTTTAATATATAAATATTTATATAATATATAAAATTATATATATTTTATATATTATATATATAGAATATATATGTAATAACCCAATTTTTATAATTTTTAAAATTATTATATATATATATTAAATATTTTAATATATAAATATTAAAATACATATATATAAAATTTAATAATTTTATAAATAAAATATTATATAAATATTAAATATAGAAAAATAATTATATATATATATATATATAAAAATAACCTTTTATTTTAATATATTAATTTTAATATATATATATAAAATATATATATTAATTTTTTATAATTAATAAGTATAAAGTAAAAAAAAAAGGGGAAAAAGATATTATGATTATAATATTAGAATTAAAATTTTATATTTATATTTTTAAAATAAAAAATAAATATATAAAAAAGAAAAAAAATATTATATTTTAAAAAAAATTAAAAATATATTTAAAATATATAGAATAAATATTATATAAAAAAAAAAGTAATTTTAATAAAATAAAAAA
>NW_023654533.1:0-4558 GCF_015228065.2 Penaeus monodon
ATTTGTTTTATTTTTTTATTATTTTATTAATTATTTGTTGGTAATTTTAAAATTTCAAAAAATAATTTTTAAATTAAATAAGAAAAATAATTAAAATAAAATTAATATTTTTTAATGTATTAATGTATAATGTTATTATAAGTTGTTATATATATTGCAAAGATATATAACTCCAATATTGTAATATATATAAAAGATATGATGAAAAATTCAAATTGAAATGATGATGCAAATTTGAATTAGATTGATATACTAAAATGAGTAATATGATAACGTGTATGAATATAGGGAATTGTATATATAATAAAAAGGTATAAAAAACATCCCAAAGTCGAAAAAGCGGCAAATCAGAATTAGCCTTTTGAGATATCTCCAAAATTTTTTTTTATTTATTTTTTATTTATTTGATTAAATTTTTGTATAATTAATAATTTACCAATTGTATAATCATAAAATATATATGATAAAATGATAATAAGAATTTTATAACTTTGAATATTTTAAATTATTATTATTATTATTATAATTTTTATTATTATTATTATTATTATTATTATTTTATTTATATTATTCAATAATTATTAAATTAAGTATAATTGCCAAAAATCTATAATAGATAATAAAAATATAATAAAATGTATATATATATATATGTTTACTAATATGTTTTTAGCATTATTATTGTTATTATTATCATTATTATTATTTGTACTGGTAAGTATAATATTGAAAATTTTAATACAGTAATAATTACAGTAAAACGATACTAATTAAGATAATGATATAAATATTATAATAATCGTTATTATTTATATTACTTATATATATATGATTTGTATTGTATTTTGCAAAATAATATATATAACTCATAATTGCAATAAAAGTAAAATTGCAAAATTTTGATAATAATTGCCATATGATGATATATGATAATGAGATTTTGATTAATGTGATTGATATGGTAATATGTATATGATACAGAATGATGATAAAAAAATTGTGTCCATATTAATATAAAAAGGTATAAGAAACTTCCAAAGTCGAAAACGGCAAATCTAGCGAATATATCCTTTTAAGTATACTCCAAATGACTTTTTTTCGATTTCTTTGGTGATTTCGGCAATTATTAATATATATATAATTCCAAATTATTATATCATAATATACAAAGTAGAATAAAGAGAATTTTGATAACATTTGACATTATTAAATTATTATTTATTATATTATTTTTTATTATATTATTATTATTTTATTATTATTAATTAATTTATATAATATATTACTTTAAATTTTTATATAAATTCAAAAATCTATTATATGTAATATAAATATATATAGTTATAAATATAATAATTTGCTAGTGGTTATAATATTGTTATTATATTATTATTGATTATTATATTATTATTATATGATGTATATATTGCAAAAATTTATAACGTAATAATTGATAATAATCTAATTAGATATAATAAATATATTATATAATCGTTATTATTGTTAGTATTTGTTATATATTTATAATTGTTGGGTTATTAGTATTATTGCAAAATATATACTATAACTCAATATTGCAATAATAATGATAACAATTGCAATAATGATGATAATAATTGCAATAATGTGATAATGATGATATAATGATGATAATTGATTTATAATGATGATGATACGATACTAATGATGAATAAATCATGATAACGATGATCAATAAAAAAGGAATTGTGTCCATATATAATATAAAGGTATGAAGAAAAAACATTCCCAAAATCGAAAAAGGCGGCACAAATCTAGCGAAATATAGCTTTTTGGAGTAATAACTCCAAATGACGTTTTTTCGATTTCTTGTGTTTCGGCAATTATTAGGGTATATGAGAATATTACCAGAATTGTATTAATCATAACATAAGGATGATAAAAGTGAGATAAAGAGAATTTTGATTAGCAATGTGAATATTATGTAAATTATTATTATTATTATTATCATTATTATTATTATTATATTATTATTATTATTATATTATTTTATTATTTTATTATACTATTATCTTAATTATTGTATAATTGCCAAAAAATCTTATTATATCTGTAATAATAACACTAATATCACTAAGTATCAGTATAATAATATAACTGCTAGTGGTTTATAATATTGTTATTACGCATTATTATTGTTTATTATTATCATTATTATTATTTGTTACTGGTAGTATAATTCAAAAATAATTAGTATAACAGTAATAATTACAGTAAATACCGATACTAATTAAGAGAATGATATAAATAATTATTATAAAATCGTTCTTATTGTTATTATTATTGTTATTACTATTATTATTGTTGTGGTTATTATATTATGCAAAAATAATATAATATAACTCCAATAATTGCAATAATAATGATTAACATTGCATATGATGATAATAATGTGCAATAATGATGATAATGATGATGTTAATGATGATAATGAATGATAATGATGATTATAACGATATAATTATGATAATCATGAGAACGATGATGAAATACGAGGAATTGTGTTCATAAGGATATAATATAAAAAAGGTATAAAGAAAAACATTCCTCAAAGTCGAAAAGCGGCAAAATCTAGCGAAATATAAGCCTTTTG
This sequence comes from Penaeus monodon, assembly GCF_015228065.2. Taxonomy (NCBI): domain Eukaryota; kingdom Metazoa; phylum Arthropoda; class Malacostraca; order Decapoda; family Penaeidae; genus Penaeus; species Penaeus monodon. Next base: position 2,633 of record NW_023654533.1, read on the forward strand.
AGAGTATACTCCAAAATTACGTTTTTTCGATTTCTTGTTGATTTCGGCAATTTATTATGGTAATAATGAATAATATTACCAGAATTGTATTAATCATAACATAATGATTGATAAAGTGAGAATAAAGAGAATTTTGATACAATTTGAATATTATTTAAAATTATTTATTATTATATTATAATTATTATTATTATTATTATTATGCGTATTCTTATTATTATTATTATTATTATTATTACTATTATCTTAATTATTAGTATAATTGCCAAAAAATCTATTATATCTGTAATAATAACAATAATAATAATAAGTATAAGTATAATAATAATAATGCTAGTGGTTATAATATTGTTATTAGCATTATTATTGTTATTATTATCATTATTATTATTTGTACTGGTAGTATAATTGCAAAAATAATTATTATAACAGTAATAATTACAGTAATAACGATACTAATTAAGATAATGATATAAATAATTATTATAAAATCGTTATTATTGTTATTATTATTGTTATTACTATTATATTGTTGTGGTTATTAGTATTATTGCAAAAATATATACTATAACTCCAATAATTGCAATAATAATGATAACAATTGCAATAATGATGATAATAATTGCAATAATGATGATAATGATGATGATAATGATGATAATGATGATAATGATGATGATAACGATAATAATGATGATAATCATGATAACGATGATGATAATAAGAGGAATTGTGTCCATATATAATATAAAAAAGGTATAAGAAAAACATTCCCAAAGTCGAAAAGCGGCAAAATCTAGCGAAATATAGCCTTTTGAGAGTATACTCCAAAATGACGTTTTTTTCGATTTCTTTGGTGATTTCGGCAATTATTAGGGTAATAATGATAATAATTACCAGAATTGTATTAATCATAACAATAATGATGATAAAAGTGAGAATAAAGAGAATTTTGATAACATTTGAATATTATTAAAATTATTATTATTATTATTATTATTATTATTATTATTATTATTATTATTATTATTATTATTATTATTATTATTACTATTATCTTAATTATTAGTATAATTGCCAAAAAATCTATTATATCTGTAATAATAACAATAAATAATAAGTATAAATATAATATGCTAGTGTTATAATTGTTATTAGTATTATTATTGTTATTATTATCATTATATTATTTGTACTGTAGTATATTGCAAAATATTATTATATTATTATACAGTAATAATTACAGTAATAACGATACTAATTAAGATAATGATATAATAATTATTATAAAATCGTTATTATTGTTATTATTATTGTTATTACTATTATTATTGTTGTGGTTATTAGTATTATTGCAAAATATATACTATAACTCCAATAATTGCAATAATAATGATAACAATTGCAATAATGATGATAATAATTGCAATAATGATGATAATGATGATGATAATGATGATAATGATGATAATCATGATAACGATGATGATAATAAGAGGAATTGTGTCCATATATAATATAAAAAAGGTATAGAAAAAACATTCCCAAAAGTCGAAAAAGCGGCAAAATCTAGCGAAATATAGCCTTTTGAGAGTATACTCCAAAATGACGTTTTTTCGATTTCTTTGGTGATTTCGGCAATTATTAGGGTAATAATGATAATAATTACCAGAATTGTATTAATCATAACAATAATGATGATAAAAGTGAGAATAAAGAGAATTTGATAACATTTGAATATTATTAAAATTAATATTATTATTATTATTATTATTATTATTATTATTATTATATTATTATATTATTATTATATTATCTTATTATTAGTATAATTGCCAAAAATCTATTATCTGTAATAATAACATAATAATAATAAGTATAGTATAATAATATAATGCTAGTGTTATTAGTATTAATATTGTTATT
>NW_023654534.1:0-4557 GCF_015228065.2 Penaeus monodon
ATAAATATAACTCCAAATTATTGCAATAAAAATATAAAAATTGCAATAAGATGAATAATTCAAAAAATGATGATTAATAATGAGATAATGAGATAATGATATAATGATGAGAAACGATATAAAAAGAATAATCATGTAATGATGATTATATAAAAAAATGTTCCCTATTAAAATAAAAAAAGGGAAAAAAAAAACATTCCCAAAGTCGAAAAAAAACGGCAAAATCTGCAAAAATAGCCTTTTGAAAGGGATACTCCAAAGAGTTTTTTTCGATTTCTTTTGGATTTGGAAAATTTTTAGGGGAAAAAATATTAATTCCAAAAATTTTTTTATCATAAAAATGATGTAAAAATGAAATAAAGAGAATTTTTTATAACATTTAATTTTTATTATATTTTATTTTATTTTATTATTATTTTATTATTATTATTTTATTTTTATTATTATTATTTTATTATTATTATATTAATTTAAATTATTATATTTTGAAAAAATAATTTAATTAATAATAATAAAATAATATATAAAATTTAATATTGTTTTATATTGTTATTATAATTATTGTTTTATTATATTATTAAAATTTTTTTCTTTTAAAAAATTTTCAAAAATAAATTATTTTAAAAAGAATAATTAATAAAACGCTTTAAAAAGATAATGAATTAAATAATATTTTAAAACGTATTATTGTTATTTTATTGTTATTAAAAAATTTTTTTTTTTTATTAATTAGAAAAATATATCAAACCAAATGATTGCCATAAATAATGACCTTCATTGTGATAAAAATTGAAAAAATGATAAAAATTAGAGATATATAATTTAGTAATGAATATAGAAAATGTGATAACTGATAATATTTAAATAAATTTTAAAATTTTATATATAATTAAAAAAGGGAAAAGAAAATTCCAAAAAAAAAAAACGGAAAAACAATATAATTTTGGGTTTTAAAAAAAAATGCTTTTTTTTGTTTTTTTTATTAATTTTATTTAAAATTTATAAATTAGGATTAAATTTCAAAAAAATTAAAAATAACATAAAATTCGTAAAAGTAAATAAGGGAAATTTAAACAAGAATAAAAATTTTTAAAAATTATTATTATTTAAAAAATTTTTTTAAAACAAAAAAAAAAAATTATTCTATTTAAATTTTAAATTTAGTGTTTTTTATTATGTTATTACTTATTTTAATCTATTATTTAATTAAGGAATTTTCCCAAAAAAAAAATTAAAGTTAATTTTAAAAAATAATATTTAATTTTAAAATTTTAAAAAATAAATACTAAATAAAAAATAAAATAATAAATAATTTAAAAATAAAGTAGTGGGTTTTTATTGTTATTATATTTTATTGTTATTATTACATTTTTATTTTGTATGGTATATAAATCAAAAAAAATTATTATACGTAATAAATTTCGTATAAGATATAATTAAAATAGAATAAAAAAATTTTAAAAACGTTTTAATTTTATTATTTTTTATTTTATTATTTTTTTTTATTATATTATTAAAAAATATATATAAATTTTTATAATAATTAAATCTAATATTGGTTTAATTGCAAATATATAAAATTTTCAAAATATATAATATTAAAAATATAAATAAAAATGGGGGTTTATAATATTGTTAAAATTTTAAAAAGAAACCATTATAATGATATTAATAAAAAAAATTTTTTTATAAAAAATAAAAGAAAAACCCCAAAAGTGAAAAAAAATTTAAAAAACCTTTTAGGTTTCCTTATTATGTTTTTATTTTTATTTTTTGGTATTGGGTTTTGGGGGAAAAATAATATAATAATTCCAAAAATTTTGTTTTAACTCATAATGTGATTTAAAAAGAAAAAAGGGAAATTTGATAATATGATAAAATATAAATTTTTATTTTTAATTATTTTATTTTTTAATTTTTGTTTTTTATTTTAATTTTTATTAAATTTTTTATTATTATTTTAGAAAAAAAAAAACTTAAAAATGAAAAAAAAGGGAAAATTAAAAAATATGCTGTTTATTATTTTTTTATTATTTTGTTATTATTACATTATTTTTTTGTACGGTAGAAAATTGAAAAAAAAATTATTATAACGTAATTTTTACGTAAAAAACGATACAATTAAGATAATGATATAAATAATATTATAAAATCGTTATTTTTGTTATTTTATTTTTATTATATTATTTTTTTGTGGTTTTTAGTATTATTGCAAAAATATATACTAAACCCAAATGATTGCAAATAATGATAAAAATTTGCAAATGAGATAATAATGCAATATGAGATAATGGTGTTTTGATGAAAAATTGATTTAATAACGTAATAATGATGATATCAGAAAAATGATGATGATAAAACGGGAAATTTTGTCTCCATAATAATAAAAAAAAGTAAAAGAAAAACTTTCCCCCAAAGTCCGAAAAACGGAAAAATCAGCGGGTTTTGAAGTAATCCAAAAAGACGTTTTTTTTGATTTCTTTTGGGGATTTCGGAAAATTAAATTTTTGGGAAAAAGATAAAAATTACCAGAATTGTATTAATCTAACAATAATGATAAAAATGGGAAAAAAGAGAAATTTTGAAACATTTGAAATTATTATTTTAAATTTTTTTTTTTTTATTATTATTATTATTTTTATTTTATTATTATTTTTATTATTATTTTTATTTTATTATTATTTTTTTATTTTATTATTATATTTCTATTTCTTTAAATTTTTGTATTATTTCCAAAAAAAAAATATTATAACTGTTATAATAACATAATAATATAAGTATAATTTAATAATATGTAGTGGTTTAATTTGTTTTTTAGTTTATATTGTTATTTTTAAATTTTTATTATTTTGTCTGGTAGATAAATTTCAAATAATTTTATAAAGTAAAAATTCAGTAAAAAACTTACAAAATTAAATAATGAAATAAATAATTTTATAAATCGTTATATTGTTATTATTATTTTAAATATTTTTATTGTTTTTGGTTTTAGATTTTGAAAAAAAATTTTACTATCTCCAATGAATGCAAAAATAATATAACTTGCAATAATTATGATAATAATTTCAATAATTATGATAATGATGATGATAATTTTTGTGAAACGTAAAAATGATGATAAACATGTAAAGTAGATGATAACAGGGAAATTTTCTCCCTATAAAAATTAAAAAAAGGTAAAAAGGAAAACATTCCCAAAAACGAAAAAAGGGCAAAATCTACGAAATATAGCCTTTTGAGAGTATACTCCAAAAAAAAAAAAAAAAAAAAAAGGGGGCGTTTTTTCATTTTTTGGGTTTTTGGTTTGGCAAAATTATTGGGTAATATGATAAATTACCAGAATGTATTAAACATACAATAATATAAAAAAGTGAGAATAAAAAAAATTTTTGATAACTTTATATTATTATTTTTTATTATTATTATTATTATTTTTTATTTTTTAAATTTTTCTATTTTTTTTAAATTTTTATTTTTATTTTAAAAAATTTTATTATTTTTATTAATTTAACCATAAATTTTTTAATAAAATAAGTTTTAATAATAAAATAAAATAATAATAATGCTATGGTTTAATATTGTTTTTTAGTATATTATTTTTTATTATTATCATTATTATTATTTGTACTGGTAGTTAAATTTCAAAAAAAAATTATTATACAGTAATAATTTCAGTAAAAACGATACTTTTTTTTAAATTAAATTTAAATTTTTTTTTTTTAAAATTTTAAATTTTATTATAAATTCGTTTTATTAAAAAGTTATTTTTTTTTAGTTTTATATTTTATTTTTGTGGTTTTTATATTTTTGCAAAAATATTACTATAAATCCAAAGATTGCAATAATAATGAAACATTGCAATAATGATGATAAAAATTGCAAAATAATGATGTAATATGATAATATGATAATGAGATGATAACGATATAATGATGAAAATCATGTAAGTGAGATTTAAAGGAATTGTCTCCATATATTAAAAAAAAAGGGAAAGGGAAAAACATTCCCCAAAAATCGAAAAAGCCCAAAAAACTAGCGAAAATAAAAGTTTGAGATATACTCCAAAATAATTTTTCCGAATTTTTTTTATTCCAAAAAATGTAAAATAATAAAAATTTTTTTAAACATTTTTTTATTTTTAAAATTAATTTTTTTATTTTTTTTTTAATTAATTTATTTAAATTATTTTAAAATTTTAAATTATTTTTTATTTTATTATTATTTCATTATTATTAGTATTATTATTTATTTTATTATTATTATTTTTATTTTATTTTATTATCCCCTTAATTATTTGTATTATTGCCAAAAAAAAAATATTATAACGTAATAAAAACAATAATAATAATAAGTATAAAAAATAATAATAAATAAAATGCTAGTGGTTAAATATTGTTTTATTTTTTAAATTTTTGTTATTATTATCATTATTATTTTTTTTGTACTGGTATTATAAAATTTGCAAAAATTAAAATTTAAATTAATTCCCAAAAAAAAAAAAAAAAGTTTAAAAAAAATTTAAAAAAGTTTTTTAATTTTTTTAAAAAATATTTTTTT
>NW_023654535.1:2500-4557 GCF_015228065.2 Penaeus monodon
AAATATATTACATAAAACAAACACACACCTATATATATGTATATGAGAGAGAGAGAAGAGAAAGAGAGAGAGAGAGAGAGAGAGAGAGAGAGAGAGAGAGAGAGAGAGAGAGAGAGAGAGAGAGAGAGAGAGAGAGAGAGAGAGAGAGACAAACACACACACACACAGACACACAAAAATATATATATATATATATATATATATATATATATATATATATATATATATATATATATATATATATATATATACATATATGTATATATATATATATATATATATATATATATATATATATATACATATAAATATACACACATATATACACACGTAAGTGTATATATAGATAGATAGATAGATAGATAGATAGATAGACGAACACACACACACACACACCACACACACCACACACACACATATATATATATATATATATATATATATATATATATATATTATATATATACAATATAATATATATATATATATATATACATATACATTTATACACACACACACACACACACACACACACACACACACACATATATATATATATATAGATAGATAGATAGATAGATAAATAGATAGGTTGATAGATAGAGAGCGAGAGACAGAGAGACAGAGAAAGACACAAATACACACACACACACACATATATATGTGTGTGTGTGTGTGTGTGTGTGTATAGCAAGAATAAGCTGCCTTCGAGATTCCGGCTCCGGATTTTTTCTCGTGGTTGACTCCCGTCGCCTTTTCATCATATAGATACCACAAGGCCCTCGATTGATTGGACTCCCATAGCCTGTGACACGCATGGACTGAACTACAAGGCAACGGTCGGTATCACTATCGTATCTTGGTAAGACTAACCTAAAATTTGCACATTCGTGTGTGTGATCTTATGCACGCTTGCTTACATGTGTGTGTATGAATGTATACACACACACACACACACACACACACACACATGCATACGCGCTCGATGTGTGCGTGTATGAATGCATCAGCCTCGTGGAGAGAGGGAGCAAGCTACATGGGCAGCAACTTCCTCCTCACAATACAGTGGTAATGTCGGCCTCTCTTCGGTTCGCTCCCTGCCTAGGCGCGAGAATTTGAAATCGTCGCCTGGAGGTTACTGCTGTGGCTGGGCACCACCAGCTGACACACGTGAGCGACTCGGCATTAGTTGACACAGGCCGGGCTCCCCTCATGGGCATAGCCCAGGTGAGGCTAAGCTTCGCATCTCGGACTTATCCTTATGCTCCTCACAGTCTTTCGCCCAGGCATTGACTCTACCTACATGGGAGTGGGTAGTGACAATAATGCCATAGTCGACTTCGGCTGAAGGTGGCCGTCGATATATATATATATATATATATATATATATATATATATATATATATATATATATATATATTATATATATATATATATATATATATACATATATATGTTATATATATATGTTGTGTGTGTGTGTGTGTGTGTATGTATATATATATATTATATATATATATATCTATATTATATAATATATATATATATATAATATATAATATATGTATATATATATACATATACATTCTTCTTTTAACGGTAGATTCATGTCTGAGCCGCCGCGGTCACAGCATGATACTTAATTGTAGTTTTACGTTGTGATGCTCTTGGAGTGAGTGCGTGGTAGGGTCCCCAATTCCTTTCCACGGAGAGTGCGGATGGTACCTTTTAGGTAATCATTCTCTCTATTTATCCGGGCTGGGACCAGCACTTGACTTGGGCTGGCTTGGCCACCAGTGGCTAGGTAGGCAATCAAGGTGAAGTTCCTTGCCCAAGGGAACAACGCGGCGGTCGGTGACTCGAACCCTCGAATTCAGATTGCCGTCGTGACAGTCTTAAGTCCGACGCTCTAACCATACGGCCACCGCGGCTTGACGATCATGGGCTTCCATATTTTTTCTTAGCAATTTAGAGCGGTGGTTTGCCATTGCCTTCCGCCCGGTGTTTATTTACGGTCACCACTCTATTTACCGGCACTGACTTGAGCTGCTTGGCCA
>NW_023654536.1:0-4557 GCF_015228065.2 Penaeus monodon
CCCCCCCCCCCCCTCGGAAAAGCCCCCCTGGACCCTATCCCCCCCCTCCCTCCCTCAGAAGCCCTGTCTAAGCCCCCCCTCCCTCCCCCCCCGGAAACCCCTAAAATTTTCCCCCCCTTTAAAGCCCGTCCCCCCTCCCCCCGAAGCCCTGTCTAACCCCCCCCCTCCCTCACTTCCCCCCCCCCCCGAGAAAAACCCCCCTTTTTAAAATTTCTAAGCCCCCCCCTCCCTGCAGCTTCCTTGGGGGACAAACGGGGGCCTGAAGCCCTAACTCCCCCCGGGGGTTTTCCCCAAAGTTCCTAAAGGGGGGGGGGGGGCGCGCGGACCCCCCCCTTTTCCCCCCTTCCCTCTCGTACCCCCCTGGACTCGCTGGGACGGGCAGTACCCCGAGACCCACGGCGTCGTCGGACTACTTCTACGAGGGAGACCCAAGGGGATTCTCGCTCTTCGACGCAAACTCCCCCGGGGAAAGGAGAAGGTAAGGGGGGCGGGGGGGGCCCCGGGGGGACACGCCCGGTGTTTCGCACATAAACCTAAACCCTACTCTATTAAATTTCTTTTCATATTCATATTATATTCATATTCATTTCATATTCATACTCATATTCCCCCACAACACACACACACACACACACACACACACACACACACACCACCACAACACCACACACAATATATATATATAATATTTTATATATATATATATAATATATATATATTATATATACACATATTATATTTTTTACTTTATTAAATATATATATATTATATATATATATATATATATATTTATATTTATATATATTTTTTGGTTTTGTGGGTGGGTGTGTGTGTGTGTGTGTGTGTGTGTGTTTGGTGTGGTGTGTGTGTGTGTGGTGAATTATTGAATAGAATTAAATATGAATATGAATATGAATAAATATAAATATAATATGAGTATGTTTTTGTGATGTGTATGTGCAAATCACCAGGGCGGTCCCCGAGCCCCTCCCCCCCGCTTACCTTCTCCTTCCCGGGGGGATTTTCCCAAAAAGGGGGCAGAACTCCCCCTTTGGGTGTCTCCGTCTAGAAGTATTTCCCCCGACGAGCGTGGGCTCGCGTACTGCCCCGTCCCCAGCGCGCCAGGGGATACAAGGGACGGGAACGCGGGGGGTCCAGCGCCCCTCCCCCCCCTCCTTCAGGCTTGGTGAACCCGGGGACTTTAGGGCCTGCGGCCCACTACCCCAACGGAAGCTGCAGGGAGGGAGGGGTTTAGATCAGGGCTTCTCGAGGGGGGGGGAGGGGGGGGCTTAGATCGGGGTTCCGAGGGAGGGGAGGGGCTTAGATCAGGTTTCTCGGGGAGGGAGGGGCTTAGATCAGGGCTTCTCGGGGGAGGGGGGGAGGGGGGGCTTAGATAGGACCTCTCGCCCTGGGGCCCAAAGGACGGTTTCAGAGGGGGGGGGGGCGTCACGAGGATCAGATCGAAGATAAAATTTCCTTCGTATTTCGATATTATAGGGATTCTCTTACCATCATTTTTTGCAAAATAAAGTGTGGTTTTTGGGAAATTTCCTTTCAATTTAAAGTACTTTGGTATCCACATATTATGAAAAAAAACAAAAAATAAAATACAAATAAAAGAGCATGCAAGGTGGGGTGTAGGTGAAAACTCAGGGGAAAGGGGTCCAAATTTTATCTATTTAATTAAAAGGGGTTTTTGACCTAGGAAAAAAGAGGAACGGGAGATGGGGGGATGGGAATGAAAAAGGGGGAAGGGGGACGAAAATGAAAAAGAAAGGGCAGGGACGAGAAGAGGGGGAGAAGGAAAGGGAGATGGAGATGGGGGGAGAAAGGGGGAAGGGGGGAGGAAATGGGGAAAAGAAGGCGGGGGAGGCGAGAAAATGGGAGAGGAGGAAGGGAGATGGAGAATGGGGAAGAGAAGAGGGAGAAGGGGGGAGGAAGATGGGGAGGGGGGGGGGGGGCGGAAGGGGGAGAAGGGACGATTTAGCAAAAAAGGGAAAAAGGGAAAAGACAAGAAGGGGGTGGGGGTGAAAAAGGGGAAAGCCGGGAGGGGGGGGTCGTAAAATAAAGTTATAAATGGAAAATTTTTTTAAAAGTTAAAACAAAAAAAAGGGGGAAAAAAACCTAAGGGAAAAATGACGAAGCAGATCGAGAAAACACAAAAATAACGGAGAATCCAAGAAAAAATATGACAAGACAAAACCAAAAAAAGAAACGAAAAAAAGGGATACAAACCCAAACCCCAAAAAGAAAAAGAAAAAAAAGGTGAAAACCAAAACACCAAGACCGAAAAAAGGAAAAAAAGGGAAAAAAAAAAGCTGTGACCGCCACAGATCATGGAAAACCTCCCCCCTCAAATTACAAGAGCTTGCTTGGGGGGGGGTTGGGGGCCTTCCCGTGGTTGTGATTCACGGGCGGGGCAAAACCACCCCACATGGCCGCCCACGTCGCGCCAGCATGTGCTCGCCCTGTGCTTCTCCTTGCTCCCCTGGGGAAAAGGGGGGGGGGGCGTGAATTCGCTGGAATGTGATGTAATGGGGGAAACGAAGGAAAGAAGGGGAACCGAGGAAACGATGCTTTCTATGTGGTGTGTGTGTTTGTATTTTAAATATGGTTTTGTGTGTGTGTGTGTGTGTGTGGGGTGTGGTGTGTTGTGTGTGTTGTTGTGTGTGTGTGTGTGTGGTGTGTGTGTGTGTGTGTGTGGTGCGTGGTGCGTGTGTGTGTGTTGTGTGTGGGGGTTTTGGGTGTTGTGTGGTTGTGTGTGTGTGTGTGTGTTGTGTGGTGGGGGTGTGTGGGGTGTGTGTGTATGTATGTTTATTTTTAATATATGTTAATGTAGTATGTTGTTATATTATATATAATATATATATATATATATATATATAGTATATATGTATTATTGTTGTATATTAAAATATTAATATATATATATATATATATATATTTTTATATATATATATATATATAATATATATATTTTCTGTATGTTTAGTAGTTGTATGTATGTATGTTGTTGTATGTAGTAATGTATGTTGTTGTTATATGTTTTTTGTTTGTTGTGTATTTTATATATATATATATTTTATTTTATATATTTTATTATATAAACATATTTTATTATTTAAAAATTAAATTAATTATATTTTAATATATATATATATATATATTATTATTATTATTGTAGATAGATAGATGTAGATAGATGATATAGAAGATAGATAGATAGATTTAATAGATAAAAATAGATGATAGATAAAGACAATTTTAAATTTTATAAAATATTATAATATTATATATATATATAATTAAGGAGGAGAGAGAGAGAGAGAGAGAGAGAGAGAGAGAGAGAGAGAGAAAATATAAATAATATATATATGTTATTCATAAACATACCATATATATGTATTTGTATTTTTCTTAATATTTTAACTCCCCAGCCATTATCTTACGGTTTGTGAGTAAGAGTAGACGAAACTTAAACATGCATTTATATTTTTTTAAATTTGCGGGAAAATTAAATATGGTGTAATTTTACTTTTTCACAATCAAAAAGAAAAAATATTTTGGGCTGTCTAAGCGTAAATCTCACAATGTATTGCTGTCTTTTCTATGAAAATTGAATGTTCGTGACCCCTACATATCACGTGCGATCCACAGGCACGAACAACATAACATCATGCAACAAACAGATTGGGAAAAAAACCACCTCCTATCATAAATTAATGTGTTTCTATCGCTAGGCTGGGGTTACAAAAAAAGAACAATCACCCTTGTAAACCCTAATCCTAAATTAATTTTCGCATCTTCCTACCCATTCCCAACGCCAAAACCCTGGGTGCTTTTTGTATCCACCCTTGATATAACCCGTCCAAACCCCCCTTTGCATTGCTTCGACAAGACACTGGGGGTGCTTGCCCACGTGGATTTCCCTGTTCCTTGAACTTTGTTTAACCGCTCCTGGTTCCGGTCACATACCACCCCTCCCTGGGCAAAAGGTCAAGGAGTTTAGGTCTGGCGAGCTGGGTGGCCAGTTCGTCACAGTGATGTAAGAGTGATCCTCAAACCATTCCTGAACAATCCTCGCTTTATGGGTAGGGGTTTTAGTAAGGAAACGGTCCTGTAATTATATATAATATATATATATATATATATATATATATATAATATATATATATTTTATGTTGTGTGTGTGTTGTGTGTGGTGTGTGTGTGTGTGTGTGTTTTGGTGTGTGTGTGTTGTGTGTAAAAGTGTGTGTGTGTGTGTGTGGGTGTGGTGTGTACTATGATTTGAATAAAACGTTATTAAAATATAATATATATTTATATAATTATTTATATATTTTGTATTTTTGTATGATGTGGGTTTTGTGTGTGTGTGTGTGTGTGTGTGTGTGTGTGTGGTGTTTTGTGTGTGGTGTGTGTGTGTTGTTTGTTGTGTTGTGTGTTGTGTGTCTGTGTGTTGTCATATGTATTTGAAAAAAAAATAATAAAAAAATTTTTTTTACATATATAAATTTTAATATATTATATATATATATTTTAATATAATATATATAA
>NW_023654537.1:0-4556 GCF_015228065.2 Penaeus monodon
GGGCCCGCAGAAATGGACGCAGCAAAAAGTGGTGCGACTTGCGTGATGTAAGCTCGTGTGCTTTTTCAAGAGCTATGAATATAATGATGCTTTTCTGTTGGCCTCGGGGTGAATGGGATAACTGAATAACGAAGGGAATAGATATATTTTATATTTTGTTGTTACCCATATTATTTTTAAATTAGAAATAGTATTCCATTATTATTATTATTATTATTATTATTATTATTTTATATTATTATTATTATTATTTTATTACTATTATCATTACCTCCATCGTTAAACACATGGATATATATTTGCTTTTACACACACACACACACACACACACACACATACACATGCATAAATGTGTGTGTGGTGTGTGTGTGTGTGTGTGTGTGTGTGTGTGTGTGTGTTTGTGTGTGTGTGTGTGTGTGTGTGTGTGTGTGTGTGTGTTTTGGGGTTTGGTGTGTGTGTGTGTGTGTGTGTGTGTGTGTGTTTGTGTGTGTGTGTGTTTGTGTGTGTGTGTGTGTGTGTTCATACATATATATATTTTCAAATTCAAATTTGCTTTGGAAAGTAGGGCATTTTTTCCCAGGAGTTAATAATCTGGTTATTTAAAAATGGCGATTCTAATAATTTCAGGACAAAAATGATATAAAAATGACACCAACACCAACAGATCATAAAACAGCAACAAAACAGTAAAATTAATCACAATGATAATAACACGTTTGATGAATTGATTACATAAAATCACCTGGAATGTAGCCAATGTTTACCGACCCGTGATTATAAAAACATATAATATAAAAAGCAATTGGTATGGAAAATACCGAATGCTAGTTCCAACAGAAAAGAAATAATAGATTCATCAGTTCTAATGTGAATATTGAGAAACATGAGGATCTTCGGGTACAACGCAATATCACTAAGGACAAGAAACGCACTCACACACACGCAGGATAAGAAGAAGAAGAAAAATAAAGAGTGTGTATTGCGATAAAGATAATAAAAATGAGAAAAAAAATGGAGATAGCGAATGATGTCGATTATAATGATGTGGTAATAATAATAATTATGATAAAAGATAACAATAATGATATAATAAAAATGACGATGATGATGATAATGATGATGATATGGTTTATAAATAATGAAAATAATAATAAAAAATAATGATGATGATGATAATAGTGATACTGGAATTATTATCATCATAATAATGATAATATTTATAATACTGATGATGATGACAACAACGATAATGATGATGATAGTAAAAAGTGACAGTAAAAACAATTTACTACTACTGCTACTTCTATGTTAATAATAGTGATAAGATAAAACAATGATAATGATAAACATCATACATACACACACACACACAATACATATAATATATATCAATATAATTTCATATATATCATATACTTTTATCTTTTTATCTACATCATCGATACTATCATCATCAAATGATATAATATTATAAATTATGTATTTTATGTATATATATATAATATATAATATAAATAATTATAATACTATATGATATATATACACATATGATATATATTAATTTTATTAAAATAAATATATATATTATATATATATATAATTTAAAATTAAAAATTTTATATATAATATATTTTTTTTGTGTTTCATTGTTCCTTGTGTGTTGTGTGTGTGTGTGTTGTTGTGTGTGTTATTTTTACACAACACACACACACAAATATAATATATATATTAAAAATATATAAAATAAATATAATAATTATATAACAAACATATAACATATAATTATATATATTATAATATATATATATATATATATATATATATTTTATATATATATATTTAATATATATTATATTTTATATTATATAGATTATATATGATATATATATTTAATTAAGATAGTGTGTGGTGTGTGTGGTTTTGTTGGGCATAATATATATATTATATATATATATATAAGTTATAATAATATATAATATGATAAATAATAAAATATATATATATAATATATATATAATATATATATATTATAAATATATTATAATTAAATATATATATATGTTGTGTGTGTTGGGGGTGTGTGTGGTGTTTTGGTGTGTGGTGTGGTGTGTGTGTATATATACACAACACAACACACCACACAATATTTGATATATATATAACAATAAAATATATATAATATATATAATAAAATATATAATAAAATATATATAAAATAATATATATATAATTAAAATAAATATATATATATTAAATAATATAATATACATACATAAAGATATGTGTGTGTGTGTGTGGTGTTTGTGTGGATATATTTTATATATATATATATATATTATATATTATAATTTTATATTTTATATATATATATTTATTATACCCAATATAAAATACAAAACACAGTATATATATGCATAAATATTTTAGTGTTTTATAATATATATTAATATAGTATAAATATATAATATAAAAATATAATAAAATAATAAATATATATATAGATAATAATATTATATTAAATTATATAAAAAATATATTATATTTATATAATAGATTAAAATATATATTATTATATATACATATAATAATATAAAATATAATATAATTTTATTATTAATATATATATATAATAAAATATATTATATATATAAACATTATAATATATTTTAAAAATATTGATGGGTATAGATTATATTTTAAATAGATTATCATAATTATATATAATATAAAATTTTAAATTTTTATAGATATTATAGATTATTTTATGTATAGATTTATATAAAAAAAATATAAATATACCTAATTATATATATTATATATATATATATTAATATATATATATATATATAGTTATAATATATATATATAAAATATATAAAAATAAATTATTATATATAATTATATATATTATATATATATAATTTTATAATAAAATTTAAAATTAATAAAAATATAAATATATTATTAATTTTAAAATAAAATATATATATACCATAAAACACAAAACATATAATATGTGTTATGTATGTTATATATTATTATATATATATATATTATATAATATATTATATAATATATATATATATAATAAAATATATAAAATTATTTAAAATATTATAAAAAAAAAAAAAACACACAAATAATCTATGGTTTATTTTTATTATATTAAAAATATATTTTATATATATTATATATAAAATAAATATATATATTTTTATTATATTTATATATATATATATAATATTATAAATATATAAAAAATTATATAATATAAAATAAATTATTATATATATATTATATAATATATAAATATATAATTTTATATATATATATATAATATAATATATATATATATAATAATAATAATATATATAAATTTATGAAAAAAAAAAAAAACAAATCTTATTATAGTATATAGATAATAATAGATATATATATATATAATAAGATAAAATATATATATAGTATATATATTATATATAATAAATATATAAAATATATATATAGATATATATAATATAATATATAAAATATATTTATATTTATATATTATATATATAATATTATTAATATAGAAATACTATATAAATATATAAAATATTTTTTTTTTTGTTATATAAAAACACACAACACAAAAAACAACAAAAACATAATATAATTATATATATATATTTAATATATTTATATATTATATATATTATTAAAATTTTATATATTATATATATATAAAATATTTATATATAGAAAATATAATAATAAAGATTTATTTTAATTTTGTATATATACTATAAAAATTTAAAAAAAAACAAACAAAAAAAATATTTTAATAAAAGAAATTAGAAAATAAAAATTGATATATATTATATATAAAATTATTATATATATATGTATTTTTTTTAATTTTATTATAATATATTATATATATATATAGAAAATTAAAAAAAGGTTTTATATTTTTAAAAAATTTTTTTTTTTAAAAATCCAAAAAAAAAAAAAAAAAAAGAAAAAAATAATTAAAAATAATTTAAAATAAAAAATGTAATTTTTTTATTATTATACAATATATTATATAATATAATTATTTTTTTTATTTTTTTATTTATCATTATTTTATTAAAATTATATAAAATAAAATTGGGTATTAAAAATTTTTTTATTTTATATTTATATAATTTATTTTTTTTTTTTATTGGTTTATTTTTTCATTTTATTTTAAAAAAATTAAAAATTTTTCATATTACATTAAATTTTTTTTATTATTTCTTTTTTTAAATAATTCATTTTCAAAAACCCCAATCTTTTTATTATATCTTTAAAAAAATCTTTTTTTTTATAATTGTTATTTTAAAAAAATTCATAAAATTTTAAACATTGGGATTTTTTTTATTTATTTTTCGTAAAATCTTTTTTTTTTTATTTTTTATCCCCTTTTTTGTTGATGCTTTTTTCCAGATATTTCTTGAAAATCCCTTTTTCAATCAATTGAATTTGAAAAATTTTTATTTTTTGGGAAAAAAACGGACCAACCCCCCAAAACAAACACACCCCCAAAAACA
>NW_023654538.1:0-4556 GCF_015228065.2 Penaeus monodon
TTTTTTTTATTTATTTTTTTTTTTTTTTTATCATTTTTATTATCATTATTACTATTCATTTATTTTTCTATTACAGTTATCACATCACACTGTTTTTATGATTTATCAAGTTTATTTGTCCGTAACGATATCATTTATCTTTTATCACTATCATTTTCGATTTTTCATTCAAATTATTATCATTATCATTATTTATAATTATTACTGTTTATTTTTATTTTTATTTTTTTTTTTTTTTGTTTTTTTTTTTTTGTTTTTTGTTTTTTTTTTTTGTTTTATTATATTTATATTATATTTATTTTTTTATTTATTTATATATATTGAAAACTATTTCTTATTACTTTATTATTATTTATTTTTATTACTAATTTATCATTATCATTATTATTTTTTATAATGTTAGTTAGTAAAGTTGTGTTTTTTTTATTTACTATTTTAATTATTATTTACTATTTAACATTTAATTCATTATCCATTATTCATATTATATTATTTACCATGAAATTCATTTATTTTATTCACTTTTTCATTTCTATTATTTTGGGAGCATTAATCAGTATTATAATCATTCACTATTTTATTATTATTATCGTTTTTTATTTATCATTATATTACAATCATTCATCAATCATCATCACAATCATCCAATCATTATTTATATTATTTTTATTATTTTTTTTTTTTTTTATTTATTATATTAACATTAACATTTTTTCAATGATTTAATAATCATTATCAATTATTTATTTATCACTATATCATTATATCAATCACCAATCGTTTCCATTATCTTGTTTTTTTGTCAATCATTTTGTTACCATCAATTGGTATTGTTTGTTTTGTTTTATTTATGATTTACCAATTGTTATTTTATTAGCAATTTTGTTTTTTATCACTAATTGTGGTTTTATTTTTATATTATTTATTATTATTATTATTATTTAATTATTATTATTATTTGTCCATTAATTATTATTGTCCATATTTTATTTATTTCATTTTATTATTATTATTATCATTATATTATTATTATTTTATTTTCCATTAATCGTCCATTATCCATTATTTATCATTTATTATTATTATCATTATCACTACTACTACTAATTCTACTACTATTTTTCCTTTTTATCATCAATTTTGTTTACCATTGGCTACTGTTTTGTTTTATTATTACCCATTTTATTTATCATCAATCACTCATCATCATCATCATTATGAAAGAGAAAAAAGAAAGGAGAAAGAGAAAAAGCGAGAAGAGAAAAAGAGAAAAAGGAGAAGAGAAAGATAAAGGAAGATTAAAGGTCTAATGCCTGTACCCTGAAAAAAAGGTTCGCGTGAGAGAGCAAATCGAAGCAGCGGCCCTAAAGCGCTCTCTCCAGTTGACCTTTATGTTGACCCCCTGTTTTTTTTTTTTTTTTTTTTTTTTTTTTTTTTTTTTTTTTTTTTTTTTTTTTTTTTTTTTTGTACAATTGTTTTTTTTTTATATTTTTGAGTGAAATGTTTATTATTATTTTTTTTTTTTTATGTTTGTTTAGTGTTTTTATGTTTTTTTTTTTTAATATTGTTTTAATGTTTATGATTTTTCTAGTATTGTTTTTTTTTTAATATTTTATTTTTTTTTATCCTTATATGTTTTTTTTTTTTTTTGTTGTTTTTTTTTATATAGTAATGCCTACTATTATTGATATTTTCTACTGTTTTTTTTATTATTGCCATTATCATTATGACCCATTATTACAATATAATTTTTTTTTTTGTTTTTTATTATTGGCTGTTATCATTACTATCACTATTATTATTACCATTATGAATGATTTTGTTACATATTTCCCCTATTATTACCATTATTATCATCATTATTTATCACTATTTTTACTTTTGCTATTATCCTTTTTATCATTTTTTCATTATTTAATATTATCATTACCATTTATCACTATTATTATTATCTTTTACTAGCGAAACCCGTGGAAATTCCACGCAGTTCGAACCAAATAAAAGGCACTTCTCTCTCCCTTTTTTCACCTTCCTCCCTCTTCCTCTCCCTCTCCCATTCCCCTTTCCCTCTGCCTTTTTCCTCTTCCACCATCCTCCCTCTACCTTTCTCCCCTCCCCTTCCCTCTCCCCTCTCCCTCTCCATTCCCCTTTTCCCCCAAAGCTTCCTTCAACTCACTCCTCCTCCTCCTCCTCCTCTTCCTCCCTAAAACTCCCCCACCTCCTTCCCTCCCTTACGTCCTTCCCTCCTTCTCCCTATTCCCCTTTTTCCCCGGAACCCCCTCTCCCTTCCCCCTCCCTCTTCCCCTTCCCCCCTCCCCCTCCCTTTTCCTCTTGAAGTCCCCCTCCGTTTTTTTTTCCTCTATGTTTTTTCCCCTTTTCCCAATCCTCCCTTTTTTCTCTTTATACCTCATTCTCCTCTCTTTTTCCCTTCCCCCTTTTCTTCTTTCTCCCCATCTTTCTCTTTCCCTTTTTAACACCGTTTTCTTACCCCCCCCCCCCCCTAGGAAAGTCGTGTACATAAATAAATGTTCATAAATGGTGGTCTAACTAATTTTTAATTTAGTGAAAATTGGCCTTCGAAGAAAAATTATGAAAATGATAATAAAAAGAATTAAAAAACGAAAAAAAGGATTAGGAATAATTGATTTTTACAATAATAATAAAAATATAATAATTAATTAAATAAAATTATAAAATAATAATAAATGTAAATTAATAATAATAATAATATGATAATAATAAATAAATAATAATAATAAATAATGATAATTAAAATAAATAAATAAATAACAATAATAAAATGATAATGATGGGTGAATAAAATAGTAAATAATTGAAAATAATAATTTAAAGACAATTTAATGATGGATAATAACAATAAATTGACAAAATGAATAATAATGATAATGAAATAATAATAATAATAAATTTAAAAATAAATAATAATAACCAAATAATATAATTTAAAAAATAATAATAAAATAAAAAATAATAAATATAATATAATAATAAAATAATAATAATAATTATAAATATAATAAATATTAATAATAATAATATTAATAAAATAATAATAAATAATAATAATAATAATAATAATAAAATAAAAGAAGAAGAAAAGAAAGAAAAAGAAAGAAGAAAAAAAATATAAAGTAATGAAATATAATAATGAATAATGGTAATGCCTAATATTTATTTTATTTATTATAGAAATGTATAATAATGATAATTTAATTATCCATTTACATTTTTTATTTAATAATTTATTAAACATTGTATAATATTATTTTTTTTTTTATTATTATTATATTATTATCATTTAATTATAAATTATTATTATTAATTAATATTATTATTTATTATTATGATTTATTTTTATTTTCTTTAATTTTATTATTATTATCATTTATTTTTATTATCCAATTATTTATATTAATTTATTATCATTATCAATTTATTTCATAAATTAATTATTTTTTTTTTTTATTTATTCCTTTTTTTTGCTTGATTGGTTTTTTTTTTATAATTAAATTATCATTATCTTTTTTTATTATCAGCATTTATTTACTATTTTATCATTATTAACAAGTAATCAATCATTGTCCCAGCAAAAAAATCATCATTTTATCATCACATATTTTCTTTAACATTAATCATTATCATTAATTTGATCTATTAATCCTTCCTTTTTTACTATTAATCATTTATCATAATTCTTTCCCTAAATGACTTATTACGCCCCCCTATATATATTTAAACTGATTTTTTTAATCACCCTTCCAAAGTTTTTCCAGGACAGAAACTGCATATTTTATTTGTGTTAAAATTATCAATTATGAATTTATTAATATCAACTATTATTACACCACGCAACAACACAACAACCACAAACCACAACACACCACACAACACACACACAACACACACACAACACACACACAACACACACACACACACATACACACAGACACACAACAACACACACACCACAACAACACCACACAAACATTCCACACACACATTTTACCGCTTTCTAAAACAGTTTTTGTAGTGGATGAGGCCACACTTTTGATAGTGTTTTTTTTCATAAAAATCCAATAAAAAGTTTTTTTCATGAATTTGATTCCCTAGAAACTTTCATTCGCGAGGGCGTGGAAAGGGGGGGGGGTAGGCCGAGGAAGGTTAATAGGGGATGTATTGGGGGAGGGAAAGGGGAGAGAGAATGGGAACCGAGGATTTATTTTTGGGAGGGGAGGGATTGGGGAAAGGGGGAAAAGGGGAAGGAGAATAGTGTTTTAAGGGAGAAGACCGGGATGAGGAAAGGGAGGTGAGGGAGGAAGAGAGGGGAAAGAGGAGGAAAGGTCCTTGGAGGGGGGAAAGGAGGGAGGGAGGGAAAGGGAAAGGGGGGAAGGACTGGGGGAAGGACTGGGAAAAGGGAGGGAGAAGTAAAGGGGGAGGAAAGAAAGGATAGAGGAGGCCCTGGAAAAAAATGAAAAGGGGAGGGAGGAGGAGGAAAAGGGTGTTTTTTGGGAGGATAAATAAGGGGGGGGGGGAGC
>NW_023654539.1:0-2500 GCF_015228065.2 Penaeus monodon
ATGTTTTAATATATTACACGAGATCTTTTCCCTAAATTTTTTAATGTATATATATATAATATATTATATATATATTTATACAATAAAAATATGTGTGTGTACTATTATAAATTAATTTTTATATATAATTATTAATTATAGTTAAATTGTAAATTTTTAATATATATATATATATATATATTATATATATACGTAAATTATATCGTTTGTGATGGTGATACACACACACCCCACAATATATTACGTTTGTGTATGAACGTGTATTAAATAATATATATAATATAAAATATATATATAATAAATATATATGTAATAAATATATATTATATATATGTGTGGTGTGTTGTGTGGTGTGTGCTGTGTGTATGTGTGTGTGGTGAATGTAATGTTTAATATTTATAATGTATGTAAAATTATATGTATTTTTGTGTGTTTATACATACCTTGTATATAAATATGTGGGTGTGTTTTGTATATAATATATAATAATTATTTTATATAATATATATATATGTTATTAATAAATTATATATATATATATAAAATACCCCACCCACATTATTTTTTTTAAGTATGTTAATATATTCACGATGTATCTATTCCTGAAATTTTTATAGGTATAATATAATAACAATATGGTGGTACTTAATATATTATATATATTAAATTATATTTAATTTATATTTATATATAAAAATATTTTAAATATATATATATATATATATATGCAATATTATGTGTAATATACATATTTATAAATATATATGTATTATATATTTAATTACATATGTATTATAATATGGGGCGGGGGGCCGAGTGGTTAGGCGTCGGACTCAGACGTCACACGGAATTGAATTCGAGGGTTCGGACCCCACCGCCGCGTTTTTCCCTTGGGGAAAGGAACTTCCCCTTTGTTTGCCTACCTACCATGGGTGGCCAAGCAGCCCAAGTAAGTGCTGGTCCCAACCCCGGAAAATAGAGAGAATGATTCCCAAAAAGGGGGGTTTTACACCGGCACTCCCCGGGGAAAACGGAACGGGGGACTCTACCACTACCTTCCAGGCATCACAAATGAAAACTACAATTAAGTTCATTCTGTGACCACGGCGGCCCTTTGACTACCTTTAAAAAGGAAGAATATAATATATATATAATTTATATATATAATATATATAATATATAAAATATATATTTTATATATAATTATATATATAATAATTATATATATATATAATATGGTGTGTGGGTGTGTGTTGTGGTGTGTGTTTGAATAATATTTATAAAAAATTATAATATATATATATAATATATATATTAAATTTATATTATATATATGTGTGTGGGGGTTTGTTGTGTGTGTGTGCTTTACATACTTTAAAATATTTTTAAAATAATTATATAAAAATATATATTATAATTTTAATATGTATGTGTGTGTATATTATATATATATATATATATTAAATTATTTTTAAAATTTAATATTAATTTATACCCCCAAATGTATATTACGTGTATGTGTGTGTATTATATTTATGTTTATTTATATTTATTAATATTATATTTTAAAATTTTTATATATATACATATACACATATATACACCACATACCCCTGTATATATGTGGTGCGGTTTGTGTATGTGTGTGTGGTGGGGGTGTGTGTGGTGTGTGTGGGTGTGGTGTGTGTGTGTGTGGGGGTGTGTGTGTGTGTGTGTGTGTGTGTGGTGTGAAAAAAAAAAAAAAAAAAAAAAAAAAAAAAAAAAAATATAATATTTTTATTATATAAAATTTTAAAATATATATAAATTATATAATATTATATATATATTTGTTTTCTGTCACCAATTTAGCTACTATCTACTACCACGATCCAGCTAAGATGAAAACTCCGTGCTACTGTGATCTTCCCTTTTTATTTTTTCAGAACGGAATACAAAATTAATTATTTTTCAGTGAAAGGGCTAAAAAAATAATGTTTCTTTAAAAAGGGAAAAACCAAATACAGTGAAGCAATGAATGCTAGTGTTGGGGGAGTTTGATAAAACCCGTTTTCAGAATGGAAACATCTCGAATGAAAAAATTTCGAGTACTGAAAAGGGCGTAATTTTTGGGGCAGAAAGCAAAAACAGCATACCCTCACCGTCTAGTATAAGACGGCATACTGTTACGATTTTTTTCCTAATTGTCCCCCTTTAAACATACGTAAAAACGTAAGTATACCCATTTTTTCATTAGTTTTACTTGGCACTGCAGACCTAATTGTTTTTTAGAAAAAAAAATTTATTTTATCATTTTTGTACAAATTTTATTTGACATGTCTATTACATTAAGAAAGGAGACAAACGAAACTGTGTAAATCGATATTACCCCGTAAAGATCAGTTTCGTTGTTTCACAAACTTTTTTATTTAAGGGAACCTATTATATTTTCCTGTCTTTTTTTATTAAGGTTTTATATTTATATCTTAAGAGCTATTTTAAATTAGAAAATTATGCATAT